>NC_142804.1:34069524-34369524 GCF_049724085.1 Artemia sp. Qi Xiang Cuo
CTAACCTGCAGTGACGACAACTATTTTTTTTCCACCGCCGCTCCCGGGGTGGGGGGGTGGTCCCTTCCTGCGGCCGCCCAGGGGGGTGGGGGGGTCCCGCCCAAGGCCGGCCGGCCTTCGGCCCCGCGGCCCCCGGGGGGGTGGGGGGGGGGTCACCTCCTTTAAATTCACTGTAATGTTCAACTGTGCTAGTTCATGTTCCAAGTGTATTTTTTATTGTTGTATAGAAAGTGTTATTGTATAGAAAAGTGTTGTACAAAAAGTGCTGTAGATGGACAAAAGTGTTGTACAGAAAAGTGCTGTACAGAAAAGTGTTTAAAGACAATAAGTGCTGCTGATGGACAAAAAGTGTTTTATATTGTAAATAGAGTGTTATCGTTGCAGTTCATGTTGAACAAATAGAGTTTTCATGTTGACCGGAGAAATTTTGTCACATTGAATAAGTGTTCATATTGCTGTAATAAATGTTGCCATGAAATATTGTTTTTGTTCTTGAATAGATAGATCTATGGGAAAATTACTACCTACTCATGGGACACATATGGTTTACAGTTAGTCATAATCCGGCTGTTGTCAACAGCATGTATCAATTTAAAACATCCCTCAGATCGTTTCTGTGCGGGCCCTCAATGTCAGGGAAAACAACACTTTTAGCTAGAATAATTCAAAATTGCGATAAAATGTTTTTTGGAAAAGCCGAAAAAAATCTACTATTGCTATAGTATTTGGCAAGAGTCCTATGATAAAATAAAAGCTATTGCCACAGCATACCAATACAATTCATACGAGGACTTGATGTTTTCAATAGTATTTAATCGAACTCGTGGCTGATTATTGATGATTTAACTGAATCCATTGAACAGTTCTCACAGGAAATGCTGCAATTGTTCACTGTCCGATCTCATCATGAACACATTTCCATAATCCTAGTTCTACACAATCTGTTTCATCAGAGCAAATGTATGCGAACCCTTGCTTTGAATTGTACCATCTATATTATCTATCGAGTTGTTCGTGATTCTAGCTCACTCATA
Source organism: Artemia sp. Qi Xiang Cuo (assembly GCF_049724085.1). Lineage (NCBI taxonomy): Eukaryota > Metazoa > Arthropoda > Branchiopoda > Anostraca > Artemiidae > Artemia > Artemia sp. Qi Xiang Cuo. The sequence continues at coordinate 34,070,559 of NC_142804.1, forward strand.
ACTCTCAATAAACAGATATACCCTGGTGCTCCAAAATTTCTGTTGTCAGCGTACACTCAGGCGACTAGCAAGCCCTACGGTTACATTTTGCTAGATCTTAATCAGAGCAAGCTCGAGGATCTACGTGTAGTCACCGAGATTTTCGACAATGAAATTACAGTATATCTTCTGGTGAACAGTAGAAAAGGCTATTAGTTGACGTTATGACATTGAAGAAAATACAAGAACAACGGCATTTATTTTCCCTTTAGGCACTTCAAAACCATAACTAAAAATAAACTAAACTAAACAATACTAAAATCTAAACTAGAACATTAAAATAAAACTAAACGAAACTAAAGTAAACTACTAAATTAAAACTCTAACTAAAACTCATATGTAAAACGAAAACTCTTAACTAAAAAAAACTAAAAGTAAACTAAAACTCAAACTAAAAATCTAGACTAAACTAAAATTAAACTAAATAAAACTAAAATATAAATAAATTATAATCCCTAAACTACTAAATTATAACTCTAACTAAAACTAAACACTAATCTAAAACTAAACTAAACTAACTAAAACTCTAAACTAAAACTAAACACTAATCTAAAACTAAACTAAAAACAAACTAAACTACTAAATTAAAACTCTAACTAAAACTCTTTAGCAAACTGTAGCTAAACTAAAACTCTAATCTAAAACTAAACTAAAACTAAACTAAAAATAAAGGTAATGAATAAACTTAAAATAAACTAAAACTAAACTAAAACTAAACTAACTAAAAGAAAACTAAACATTAAACTAAAACTCTAAACTAAAACTAAACACTAATCTAAAACTAAACTAAAAATCTAGACTAAACTAAAACTAAACTAACTAAAACTAAACTAGAAATAAATTCTAATCCCTAAACTACTAAAGTATAACTCTAACTAAAACTAAATACTAATCTAAAACTAAACTAAACTAACTAAAACTCTAAACTAAAACTAAACACTAATCTAAAACTAAACTAAAACCAAACTAAGCTACTAAATTAAAACTCTAAATAAAACTCTTAAGCAAACTGTAGCTAAACTAAAACTCTAATCTAAACTAAACTAAAAGTAAACTAAAACTAAAAATCTAGACTAAACTAAAACTAAACTAACTAAAACTAAACTAAAAATAAATTCTAATCTCTAAAATAAACTAAAACCAAACTAAGCTACTAAAACTAAACTAAACTAACTAAAACTCTAAACTAAAACTAAACACTAATCTAAAACTAAACTAAAAGTAAACTAAAACTAGAACTAAAAATATAGAATAAACTAAAAAAAACTAAAAGTAAACTAAAAATAAAAATAAAAATCTAGACTAAACTAAAACTAAACTAAACTAAAACTCTAAACTAAAACTAAACACTAATCTAAAACTAAACTAAAAATCTAGACTAAACTAAAACCAAACTAAGCTACTAAATTAAAATTCTAACTAAAACTCATATTTAAAACGAAAACTCGTAACTAAAAAAATAAATTAAACTAAAACTCTAAACTAAAATAAAACTAAACTAAACTAACTAAAACTCTAAACTAAAACTAAACACTAATCTAAAACTAAACTAAACTAAAACCAAACTAAGCTACTAAATTAAAACTCTAACTAAAACTGATATGTAAAACGAAAACTCTTAACTAAAAAAACTAAAAGTAAACTAAAACTCAAACTAAAAATCTAGACTAAACTAGAACTAAACTAACTAAAACTAAACTAAAAAAAATTCTAAACTCTTAACTAAACTATAACTCTAACTAAAACTAAACACTAATCTAAAACTAAACTAAACTAACTAAAACTCTAAACTAAAACTAAACACTAATCTAAAACTAAACTAAAACCAAACTAAGCTACTAAATTAAAACTCTAACTAAAGCTCTTTAGCAAACTGTAGCTAAACTAAAACTATAATCTAAACTAAACTAAAATTAAACTAAAAATAAAAATATAGAATAAACTAAAAATAAACTAAAATAAAACTAAACTAAAACTAAACACTAATCTCTAAAGTACTAAAATATAACTCTAACTAAAACTAAACACTAATCTAAAACTAAACTAAACTAACTAAAACTCTAAACTAAAACTAAACACTAATCTAAAACTAAACTAAAACCAAACTAAGCTACTAAATTAAAACTCTAACTAAAACTTTTAATCAAACTTTATCTAAACTAAAAATCTAATCTAAAATAAAATAAAATTAAAATAAAACTAAATATATATAATAAACTATAACTAAACTAAACTAAAACTAAACTAAACACTAATCTAAAACTAAACTAAACTATAACTCTAACTAAAACTAAACACTAATCTAAAACTAAACTAAACTAACTAAAACTCTAAACTAAAACTAAACACTAATCTAAAACTAAACTAAAACCAAACTAAGCTACTAAATTAAAACTCTAACTAAAACTCTTTAGCAAACTGTAGCTAAACTAAAACTCTAATCTAAACTAAACTAAAAGTAAACTAAAACTAAAACTAAAAATATAGACTAAACTAAAACTAAACTAACTAAACTCTAAACTAAAACTAAACACTAATATAAAACTAAACTAAAATATAAATCTAGATAAAACTAAACACTAATCTAAAACTAAACTAAACTAACTAAAACTCTAAACAAAAACTAAACACTAATCTAAAACTAAACTAAAACCAAACTAAACTAAAACTAAACTAACTAAAACTAAACTAGAAATAAATTCTAATCCCTAAACTACTAAAGTATAACTCTAACTAAAACTAAACACTAATCTAAAACTAAACTAAAACCAAACTAAGCTACTAAATTCAAACTCTAACTAAAACTCATATGTAAAATTAAAACTCGTAACTAAAAAACTAAAGTAAAATAAAACTCTAAACTAAACTAAAACTAAACTAAACTAACTAAAACTCTAAACTAGAACTAAACACTAATCTAAAACTAAACTAAAAACAAACTAAGCTACTAAATTAAAACTCTAAATAAAACTCATATGTAAAACGAAAACTCTTAACTAAAAAAACTAAAAGTAAACTAAAACTAAAAATCTACACTAAACTAAACTAAACTAAAACTAAACTAAAACTAAACACTAATCTCTAAACTACTAAACTATAACTCTAACTAAAACTAAACACTAATCTAAAACTAAACTAAACTAACTAAGACTCTAAACTAAAACTAAACACTAATCTAAAACTAAACTAAAACCAAACTAAGCTACTAAATTAAAACTCTAACTAAAACTCTTTAGCAAACTGTAGCTAAACTAAAACTATAATCTAAACTAAACTAAAAGTAAACTAAAACTAAATATCTATAATAAACTATAACTAAACTAAACTAACTAAAACTAAAAACTAATCTAAAACTAAACTAAACTATAAATCTAAATAAAACCAAAAACTAATCTAAAACTAAACTAAAATAACAAAAAATCTAAACTAAAACTAAACACTAATCTAAAACTAAACTAAAACCGAACTAAGCTACTAAATTAAAACTCTAACTAAAACTCTTTAGAAAACTTTATCTAAACTAAAACTCTAATATAAACTAAAATAAAATTAAAATAAAAATAAAAATAAAAATCTAGACTAAAATAAAACTAAACTAACTAAAACTCTAAACTAAAACTAAACACTAATATAAAAATAAAATAAAATATAACTATAGATAAAAATAAAAAATAATATAAAAATAAACTAAAATAAATAAAACTATAAAATAAAACTAAACAATAATATAAAACTAAAATAAAACCAAACTAAACTAAAACTAAACTAAATAAAACTAAACTAGAAATAAATTATAATCCATAAACTAATAAAGTATAACTCTAACTAAAACTAAACACTAATCTAAAACTAAACTAAAACCAAACTAAGCTACTAAATTCAAACTCTAACTAAAACTCATATGTAAAACGAAAACTCGTAACTAAAAAACTAAAGTAAACTAAAACTCTAAACTAAACTAAAACTAAACTAAACTAACTAAAACTCTAAACTAGAACTAAACACTAATCTAAAACTAAACTAAAAACAAACTAAGCTACTAAATTAAAACTCTAACTAAAACTCATATTTAAAACGAAAACTCTTAACTAAAAAAACTAAAAGTAAACTAAAACTAAAAATCTAGACTAAACTAAACTAAACTAAAACTAAACTAAAACTAAACACTAATCTCTAAACTACTAAACTATAACTCTAACTAAAACTAAACACTAATCTAAAACTAAACTAAACTAACTAAAACTCTAAACTAAAACTAAACACTAATCTAAAACTAAACTAAAACCAAACTAAGCTACTAAATTAAAACTCTAACTAAAACTCTTTAGCAAACTGTAGATAAACTAAAACTCTAATCTAAGCTAAACTAAAAGTAAACTAAAACTAAAAATCTAGACTAAACTAAAACTAAACTAAACTAAAACTAAACTAAAACTAAACACTAATCTATAAACTAATAAAATATAAATATAAATAAAAAAAAAAAATAATATAAAACTAAAATAAAATAAATAAAACTCTAAAATAAAACTAAACACTAATCTAAAACTAAACTAAAACCAAACTAAGCTACTAAATTAAAACTCTAACTAAAACTCTTTAGCAAACTGTAGCTAAACTAAAACTCTAATCTAAACTAAACTAAAAGTAAACTAAAACTAAATATCCAGACTAAACTAAAACTAAACTAAACTAAAACTAAACTAAAACTAAACACTAATCTAAAACTAAACTAAACTATAACTCTAACTAAAACTAAACACTAATCTAAAACTAAACTAAACTAACTAAAACTCTAAACTAAAACTAAACACTAATCTAAAACTAAACTAAAACCAAACTAAGCTACTAAATTAAAACTCTAACTAAAACTCTTTAGCAAACTGTAGCTAAACTAAAACTCTAATCTAAACTAAACTAAAAGTAAACTAAAAATAAAAATAAAAATCTATACTAAACTAAAACTAAACTAAACTAAATAAAACTCTAAACTAAAACTAAACACTAATCTAAAACTAAACTAAAAATCTAGACTAAACTAAAACCAAACTAAGCTAATAAATTAAAACTCTAACTAAAACTCATATGTAAAACGAAAACTCGTAACTAAGAAACTAAAGTAAACTAAAACTCTAAACTAAACTAAAACTAAACTAAACTAACTAAAACTATAAACTAAAAATAAAAACTAATCTAAAACTAAAATAAACTATAACTATAACTAAAACTAAACACTAATCTAAAACTAAACTAAACTAGCTAAAACTCTAAACTAAAACTAAACACTAATCTAAAACTAAACTAAAACCAAACTAAGCTACTAAATTAAAACTCTAACTAAAACTCTTTAGCAAACTGTAGCTAAACTAAAACTCTAATCTAAACTAAACTAAAAGTAAACTAAAACTAAAACTACAAATATATAATAAAATAAAACTAAAATAAACTAACTAAAACTATAAACTAAAACTAAACACTAATCTAAAACTAAACTAAACTATAACTCTAACTAAAACTAAACACTAATCTAAAACTAAACTAAACTAACTAAAACTCTAAACTAAAACTAAACACTAATCTAAAACTAAACTAAAACCAAACTAAGCTACTAAATTAAAACTCTAACTAAAACTCTTTAGCAAACTGTAGATAAACTAAAACTCTAATCTAAACTAAACTAAAAGTAAACTAAAACTAAAACTAAAAATCTAGAATAAAATAAAACTAAACTAAACCAACTAAAATTCTAAACTAAAACTAAAAAAAATATAAATTATAACACTAAACTAAACATTAAACTAAAACTAAACTAAAATCTAAACTAAACCAAACTAAAACTAAACTAAAATAAAGGTAATAAATAAACTTAGAATAAACTAAAAATCTAAACTAAATAGGTAATAAAATAATAAACTAAAAATCTAAACTAGCCCAACCTGCAATCCTCTTTTTCTAATATTTCCGCCCTCCTGATTGACTTAGAAGGAGGATGTATCCGGCTCGCTGATTGGCTGAGAAGGGAAACACGTGATCTAACTGTTTCCGGGAAACTCATAACATTTGGCTCGAGCAACAACAACAAATACTATTTCTGGATCATAACATTCGCTGAGAGCGTGCACTTACAACAACAACAACATCGACCTTGGAAATTTGGGTCATTGACACACTTTGATTACGCAATCAATTTCTCAGAAATCCATTTCCCCTAGGGACTCTATGCCCATATTAGGACCATAAACCACGTGGTGATCGTGGGAGTTTAAAAAAAAAGTGTCCGGATCGGGATTCGAAGGGGTATTGTAATCGTGGGAGTAACACCCCCACTTCTACTTATGCCCCCGGGGCATAAATTACAACCCTTACTCTAAGGGCTGTGAGGGTGGTTGTCATCCTCTAAGACCTAATTTCAAGAACTTTCAACTACGTTAAACAATATGGCTATCTCAAAATTTTGATTGGATGTGTCTGGGATAATGGTGGGCGTGAGAGGAGTGTTGGTCGCTATCCAGTCACTTTCAATGATTAAAACAGGCACTAGCTCTATCAATTTCAAATCAAATGAGCCCTTTTGAAGCTTCTAAGACAACGCTTCCAATAAAAACCTTATAGGCCCCCAGGGCATAACTACCAACCCTGGCCCTGAAGGCTGGGGGGGGGGGATTCATCCTCAAAGACCTAATTTCCAGAACTTTCTGAAACGTTGAACAAAATAGCTGTCTGAAAATTTTGATTGGTTGTGTTGGGGGGAATTGTCGGCGTGAGACGGGGGCTAGTTACCCTCCAATCACTTTCAACTATAAAAAGAGCACTAGCCCTCTCAATTTCCAATTGAATGAGCCCCTTTTGAAGTATTTACGACAACTCTATTTATAAAAACGTTATATGCCCCAAGGGCCTAACTTAAACCCTTTGCCCTGGGGGCTCTGGGGGGGGGGGTTGTCATCCTTAAATACATAATTTCCAGAACTTTCAACTGCTTTGAACAAAATGGCTAACTCTAGACTTTGATTGAATGTGCTTGGGGAAATAGTGGGCGTGAGAGGGGGGGATTAATTACTCTCCAATCACTTTTGACTATTAAAAAGGGCAATTTACTTTCCAATCAAATGAGTCCTTTTTGAAATTTATGCAATAACTTTCTATATAGACCTTATATGCCCCCAGGGCATAACTTAAAAACCTTGCACTGAGGGCTCTGATGGGGTTATCGTCGAAAAGACCTAATTTCCAGGACTTTCGACTACTTTTTGAAGTTTCTACAACATCGCTTTCTATAAAAACCTTATATGCCCACAGGGCATAGCCTACGACCCTTGCCCTGAGGGTCGTGGGGTTGTCATCCTTAAAGACCTAATTTCCAAAACTTTCAACAACGTTGAATAAAATGGTTAGCTGAAAATTTTGATTGGATTCGTTTGGGGAAACGGTGGGCGTGAGAGGGGGGTTAGTTGTCGTCAAATCACTTTCGAGACTATTAAAAAGGGCACTAACCACTACAAATTCCCATCAAATGAGCTCTTTTTGAAGTTTCTGCGACAACTCCTTCGATACGAAGTGCCCTGGTCTAAAACCATGAAACAAATAAATAATACATTGTGCCAACATCGTTCTTTACTTAGGCAGCGCTGTTGCGCTGCCTACGTTGATAATCCTAATCCTTTAAAAAGGGCACTAGACCTTTGAATTTCCAATCGAATAAGCCCTTTTTTCAAGTTTCTAAGACAAAGATTTGAATAGAACTTGTATGCCCCCAGAGCATAACATATAACCCTTGCCCTGAAGACTGTGGGGGGAGTGTCCTGCTCAAACGTATAATTTTCTGAACTTTAAATTGCGTGGAACAAAAAGGCTATCTCAAAATTTTAATTGGATGAGTTTGGGGAAATGGTGGACGTGGAAGGGGTGTTAGTTGCCTTCCAATCACTTTCGACTATTAAAAGGGACACTAGCCATTTCAATTTCCAATCGAATAAGCCCTTGTTGAAGTTTCTATGACAACAAATTCTATAAATATTCGGGTGTATCCCATTTGAGCGCTTTCCCATTTGAGCGCCATGGCGCGCAAATGGGAATTTCCCATTTGCGCGCCGTATTTTAATTAGTTCAGTTGTGTCCCATTTGTGCGCCCGATAATATGTTGTGTATGTTAGGTGATATAGCTAGGTGATCAGGTAAATTTTTCGCAAATCATATTATTGACTTACGAATAAAGTAAACACACCACTCGATGCCTTTTTTAGGCTCTTTCCAAATATAATAATCATTTTTGTCGGAAATGAATTTTACCCCCACCCCTATGTATACCAATCCAGGGTATATATTTGCACATTAGGGGGGTGGGGGTAAATTTTAAACTTACCTCCCATTAACATCAGAAATAAAATTTACCCCCCCCCCTAATGTGCAAATATATACCCTGAATTGGTATATATAGGGGTGGGGGTAAAATTCATATCAGAAAAAATGATTATTCTATTTGGAAAGAGCATAAAAAAGGTATCGAGTGGTATGTTTACTTTATTCTTATGTCAATAATATCAACTGCGAAAAATTTACCGACGGGTCTTCATGTCTGTTTTCCTCATACAGTATATAGCGGTGGATACCGCATAATGCATAAGTACCTGTATATACCTTTAGTAGTAAATATATATGGTATACATAAATACTATATATATTTACTTAGTTTATAATACTATAAATGGAAGTTATTTTCACAACCATTGACCCAATAAAATCCTCAGTTTTGTTCGTTGTCTTCGTGGCAATAAATATTTCTACAGGTCAATGTGGCAGCAAACCACGCTTCATCCACCGCAAAATCACAATTTTGGGTTTGGCGCTCAAATGGTACTCCGTGGCGCTCAAATGGGAACAAAATTCCATGGCGCTCAAATGGAACAAAATTCCGTGGCGCTCAAATGGGAAAGCGCTCAAATGGGAACACCCCAAATATTCATATGCCCCCAGGGCATAACTTACAACCCTTGTCTTGAGGGCTATGGGGGGGTTGTCATCCTCAAAGACCTAATTTCCAGAACTTTCAACTACGTTGAACAAAATGGCTATCTTAAAATTTTGATTGGATGTGTTTTGGGAAAAGGTGGGCGTGAGAGGGCGGTTAGTTGCCCTCCAATTACTTTCGACTATTAAAAGGGCCACTATCCATTTCAATTTCTAATGAAATGAACCCTTTTTGAAGTTTCTATGACAACAAATTCTATCCAAGTTCTTTGAAGTTTCTACAACAAATGACAACTGATCCTTGAAAAAGGGTACAGGACCTTTGAATTTCCCATCGAATGAACCCTTTTTCAAGTTTCTAAGACAAAGATTTCAATAAAACTTGTATTCACCCCAGGGCATAATTTATAACCCTTGCCCTGAAGACTGTGGGGGGAGTGTCCTGCTCAAACGCATAATTTCTTGACCTTTAAATTGCGTGGAACAAAAAACCTATCTCAAAATTTTGATTGGATGAGTTTGGGGAAATGGTGTACGTGGAAGGGGTGTTAGTTGCCTTCCAATCACTTTGGACTATTAAAAGGGGCACTAGCCATTTCAATTTCCAATCGAAAGAGCCCTTTTTGAAGTTTTTAAGACAGCAAATTCTATAAGAACCTTATATGCCCCCAGGGCATAACTTACAACCCTTGTCCTAAGGGCTGTGGGGGGGGGGGTTGTCATACACAAAGACCTACTTTCCAGAACTTTCAACTACGTTGATCAAAATGGCTATATTAAAATTTTGATTGGACGTGATGGGGAAAAGGCGGGCGTGAGAGGGGGGATAGTTGCCTTCCAATTACTTTCGACTATTAAAAAGGGCTCTAGCCCTTTGAATTTCCAATCGAATGAGCCTTTTTTGAAGTTTCTACGACAACACTTTCTATAAAAACCTTATTTGGCCCCAGTGGATAACTTACAACCTTTGCCCTGAGGGTTTTGGGGGAGTGTCCTCCTCAAAAACATAATTTCTATCTGGAAATCAACTACGCTGAACAAAAGGGCTATCTCGAAATTTTGATTGGATGTTTTTCGGGAAATGGTGGGCGTGGAAGGGGTGTTAGTTGCCTTCCATTCACTTTCGACTATTAAAATGGGCACAAGCCACTCCGATTTCCAATTGAATGAGCCTTTTTCGAAGTTTCTAGAGGCACTTCGATACGAAGTGCCCTGGTCTAAAGAAAAAAATAATAAATTGTACCAACATCGTTCTTATATGCCCCCAGGGTATAACTTAAAACTCTTGTCCTGAGGGTTGTGGGGGATTGACTTCCTCAAAAATATAATTTCTACCTTGAAATCAACTACGCTGAACAAAATGGCTATCTCAAAATTTTGATTGGATGTGTTTTGGGAAATGGTGGGCGTGGAAGGGGTGTTAGTTGCCTTCCAATCACTTTTGACTATTAAAAGGGCACAAGCCACTCCAATTTCTAATCGAATGAGCCCTTTTCGAAGCTTCTACGACAACACTTTCTATAAAAACCTCATATGCCCCCAGGGCATAATTTACAACCCTTGCCCTGAGGGTTGTGGGGGAGTTCTCAAAAACATAATTTCTATCTGGAAATCAACTACACTGAACAAAATGGCTATATCAAAATTTTGATTGGATTTGTTTCGAGAAATGGTGGGCGTAGAAGGGGTGTTAGTTGCCTTCCAATCACTTTCGACTATTTAAAAGGGCACAAGCCACTCCAATTTCCAATTGAATGAGCCCTTTTCGAAGTTTCTACGACATTTTCTTCGATACGAAGTGCCCTGGTCTAAAGGAAAAAAAATAATAAATAATACATTGTGCCAACGTCGTTCTTATATGCCCCCAGGGTATAACTTAAAACCCTTGGCCTGAGGGTTGTGGGGGATTGACCTCCTCAAAAATATAATTTCTATCTGGAAATCAACTACGCTGAACAAAATGGCTATCTCAAAATTTTGATTGGATGTGTTTCGGGAAATGGTGGGCGTGGGAGAGGTTTTAGTTGCCTTCCAATCACTTTTGACTATTAAAAAGGGCACAAACCACTCCAATTTCCAATTGAATGAACCCTTTTCGAAGTTTCTGCGACAACTTCTTTGATACGAAGTGCCCTGGTCTAAAGGAAAAAAAAATATGAATTATACATAGAGCCAACATCGTTCTTACATGCCCCCAGAGCATAACTTAAAACCATTGCACTGAGGGTTGTGGGGGAGTGAACTCCTCAAAAACATATTTTCTATCTGGAAATCAACTACACTGAACAAAATGATTATCTCAAAAATTTCGATTGGATTTGTTTGGGGGAATGTTGGACGTGGGGAGGGGGGCTAGTTTCCCTCCAATCACTCTAGACTATTAAGAAGGGCACTAGCCACTCCAATTTCCAATCGAATGATTCCTTTTCAGAGTTTCTGTGACAACTCCTTCGATACCAAGTGCCCTGGTCTAAAACCATGAAAAAAATAAATAATACATTGTGTCAACATCGTTCTTTACTTATGGAGCGCTATTGCGCTGTCTAGGATTTATTTATTTATTTATCTATTCATTTTTCTCCCAGATGCACTTTTTATGGAAGGGGTTGACGTATAAACTTCAAAGGGGGCTCATTCAATTGGAAATTGGGAGCTCTTGTGCCCTTTTCAAGGTTCAAAAGTGATTGGAAAGCAGCAAACACCCCTTCCACGCTAACCATTTCCTCAAACAGATCCAATCAAAATTTTGAGATAACCATTCTGTTCTATATAGTTGATTTCCAGATAGAAATTATGTTTTGATGAGGACGCTCCCCCCAGAGCCCTCAGGGCAGGTTATGCCCTGGAGCTGTAAGTTATGCCCTGGAGGTATATACGGTTTTTATAGAAAGCTTTGTTGAAGTTTTGAATTTTTTGAAGTTTATAGAAAACTTCAAAAACGACTCATTAGATTGGAAATTTAAATGGCTAGAGCCCTTTTTAATAGTCGAAACTGATTGGAAGGCAACTAACACCCCTTCCACGCCCAACATTTCTCCAAACATATCCCAATCAAAATTTTGAGATAGCCATTTTGTTCAACGTAGTTGAAAGTTGTGGAAATTATATCTTTGAGCAGGACATTGCCCCCCCCCCAGTCTTCAGGGCAAGGGTTATAATTTATGCCCTGGGGGCATATATGGTTCTTATGGAAGGAATGTTCGTATAAACTTCAGAGACGGCTCATTTGATTGGAAATTGAGAGTACTAGTTCAATTTTTAAGCATAAAAAGATATCGGAGGGTAACCAGCCCCCCCCCCAAAATCTTTTTTCCCAAATACATCCGATGAAAATTTTTAAATATTTATTTTGTTAAAAATAGTTCAAAAATCATATAACAAAAATCACACGAACCAAAACTGATCAGCTTTCATCAATTAATATCAATATATTAATAATTTAATTAATTATAAAGTTGGTCAAGACGAATATAGTTTCACTACAACAAAAGGTTGAGTACTGCCCCCTTTCTTAACTGTAATAAAAACCAAAAGCCAACTGCGTAATTGGAGCTTAACTGAAAACGAATTATATTACAAATATTTTCTTTTACAGTTCTTACAGCATTGAAAATAATAATAAAATTACAGTGAAATAAATTCTAGAACTGATGGATCTTTCAACAATTAATATCATTATACATCAAATATTCACTTTTATATTGTTTATACTTTCAAAGACTGTTCAAGACGCATATAGTTTTCAGTAAAGCGCCAATGACACATTTGGCTTTGAGTTTGTACAGTAAGGAAATGGGGCAGTACCCAAACTCTTGTTTGTAGTGATTTTTGTTCGTTTTAAGCTTGATTTTCACTTTCATTATAAGTGTCACTCGTTTTAAGGTTTATTTATTCATTTACATTAATATCTATTGTATGTTTGTTTGCATTGATTGTTTCTTTAATTTCTGTTCGTTTTGAGTTTCTTTATACTTCAATAGCAAAATATCTTTTTTCGTTTTAAGCTTGATATTCATATTCAATCCAATCATTACTTGCTTTAAGATCTATTTACTTGTTGTATGTAATTTGCTATGATTGTTTATTTAATTTCTGTTCGTTTTGGGTTTCATTTATTCTTTAATAGTAAAAATGGCATTTACTTTTCTTTGAAAAACTTATTTTTTGGAAAGTTTTTTTTTAATTGATTTTTGTTCGTGTTCGACAGCAAAAAGTTTCAAGTTTTATAAAATTCCTTGTTTCAATATCAAACTTACAAAAAAAATCAAATGTTCATCAGAGTATGAAAACTGGTATCGAAATGACAATATCAAATTGAAAAAATGGGTTTGTGTCAACCTTGGAGTTTTTATTGTCGGATGTATGAACTTTTTTTTTAACAAAATGGATATCTCAAAATTTTTACCGGATGGGTTTGGGGAAAAATTGCATGGGCGGGGGGGGGGGGGGCTAATTGCCCTTCGGTCTATTTTTGACTCTTTAAAAGTGAACTAGAACTTTCTATTTTCAATCGAATGTGCCCTCTCTGAAGTTTATACGAGCATCCCTTTCTTAAGAACCATATACGGCCCTAGGATGTAGCTTACAATACCTACCCCCGCGCCCTGGGGGTTGTGTCTATATTGGAGTTTTTATTATCTGACCTCTGAACTGTTTTTAACAAACTGGCTATCTCGAAATTTGTATCGAAGGGGTTTAGGAGAAAAACGGCGTGGGGGGTTCGGGACCCTCCGATCTCTTTTGACTCTTAAAAATTGAACTATAACTTTCAATTTCCATTCAAATCAGCCCTCTCTGAAGTCTATACGAGCATCCCTTCCATAAGAACCATATATGCCCCCCAGGGCACAGCTTGCAACGCCTGCCCCCCGGTCTTGGGTGGTTGTGTCAACACCAGAGTTTTTTTTTATCTGACCTTTGAACTGTTTTTAACAAAATGGCTCAAAATCTCAAAATTTTTATCGTTACAAGTGGGGGAAAAGGGGTGTGGGGGATAGCTGCCCTCTGATCTCTTTTTACTCTTAAAAACTGAACTAGAACTTTTAATTTCCAATCAAATGAGCCCTCTCCAAGTTTATACGGACATCCCTTCCATAATAGCTACATATGCCCCCCAGGAATAACCTACATCGCCTACCTCGGGCCTGAAGCATTATGTCGACCCCAGAGTTTTCGTTACATGATCTTTGAACAATTATGTAAAAAATGGTTATCTCATAGGGCTTAACGGATGGGTGGGACGAAAATACGGCGTGGAGAGGGGGGGGGGTTAATTACCCTACGATCTCTTTTGACTCTTAAAAAGTGAATGAGAACTTTAAATTTCCAATCATATGAGTCCTCTCCGAAGTTTATAAGAGCATCATTTCCATAAGAACTATATATGCCCCCAGAGCATTACTTACAACGCCTGCTTCCGGACCCTGGGGGGGGGGGTGTCCATCCCAGAATTTTCATTATATGATCTTTAAATAATTTTAAAAAAATGGTTATCTCAAAGTTCTATATCAGATGGGTTTGAGGAAAAAAGGGTATGAAGGACTAGTTGTCCTCCAATATCTTTTGACTCTTTAAAAGTAAACTAGAACTTTTTATTTCCAATCAAATGAGCCCTCTCAGAAGTTTATACGAGCATACCTTTCTTAAGAACCATATATGCCCCCAGAGCAATACTTACAACGCCTGCCCTGGGCCCTGGGGATTGGCGTCGATACAGGAGTTTTTCTTATCTAACCTTTGAACTATTTTTAACTAAATGGCCATACGTAAAGGAGTTTTTGTTATATGATCTTTGAACTAATTTAAACAAAATTTCTACCTCAAATTTCTTATCAGATGTATTTGGGGAAAGAGGGCTTGGGGGGGGACTAGTTGCCCTCCGGTCACTTTTGACTCTTAAAAATGGCACTAGAACTCTCAATTTACAATCAAGTGAGCCCCCATTGAAGTTTATATGGCGACCCCTTCTATAGGAATTGCCTCTTGGAATCCAATAAATTGGAGTGTGGGGGGAGACCACCTGCCCTACGATCATTTATGACTCTTAAAAAGTGAATTACAACTTTCAATTTCCAATCAAATGAGCCCTCTATGAAGTTCATACGAGCATCCCTTCCATAACAACCATATATGCCCCAAGGGCATAACTTACAACGCCTATCCCCTGGCCTTTGGGGGCCGTGTCGACACTGGAGTTTTGTTATCTGAACTTTGAACTATTTCTAACTAAACTTTCATCTCAAAATTTTTATCTGATGCATTTAGTGGGTTGAAGGGGGGGGGGGGGAGAGGGGCTAGTTGCCCTCCGATCTCTTTTGACTCTTAAAAAGTGAACAGGAACTTTCAATTTCCAATCAAATGAGCCCTCTCCGTAGTTTATACGAGCATCCATTCCATAAGAGCCAAATATGCCCCAGAGCATTACTTACAACACCTGCCTCCATGCCCTGGGGGGTTGCGTCGACACAGGAGTTTTTCTTATCTGACCTTTGAACTATTTTTAATGAAATGGCTATATTAAGAATTTGATCAGATGGGTTTGGGGGTGAAGGGTGTGTGTGGAGGGGGGATGCTAGTTGCCCTTGGACATCTTTTGACTCTTAAAGAGTGAATTAGAACTTTCAATTTCGAATCAAATGACCCCTTTCTGAAGTTTATGCGAGCACCTCTTTCATAAGAACTATATATGCCCCCAGGACAACACATAAAACACCTACCCCCGGGCCCCTTGGGGGCTGTGCTGACACCAGATTTTGTCTTATCTAATTTTTGAACAATATACAAAAAACTGGAAATCTCTAAATTCGTAACGGATGGGTTTGGGAAAAAAGGACGTGGGGAGGGGACTAGTTCCCCTTAAGTCTATTGACTCTTAAAAAGTGAACCAGAACTTCCAATTTCCAATCAAATGAGCCCTCTATGAAGTTTATAAAAGCATCCCTTTCATAAGAACCATACAGGTCTTTAGGGCATAAATTAGAACGCCTTCCCCCGGGCCCTGGGGGGGGGGTGCATTGACACCGGAGTTTTTCTTATCCGACCTTTAAACTATTTAAAAAAAAAATTATCTATCTCAAAATTTTCATCAGATGGGTATGGAAAAAGAAGGCGTGGGGGGCTAGTTGCCCTCGGATCTCTTTTGATCATTAAAAAGTGAGCTCGAACTTTCGATTTCCAATCAAATGACCCTCTCTGCAGTTTATACGAGTTTTCCTTTCATAAGTACCATAAATGCCCCAGGGCATAATTTACAACTCCTGCCCCCGGGCCCTTGGGGGGGGGTTGTGTTGACACCTGAGTTTTTCTTATCTGATTTTTGAACAATTTTTAACTTAATGGCTATCTCAAAATTTTTATCGGATGTATTTGGGGGAAAAAGAGGCGTGGGGGGGGGGGGGGCTAGTCGCCGTCAAATCTCTTTTGACTCTAAAAAACTGAACCAGTACTTTCAATATCCAATCAAATGAGCCCTCTCTGAAGTTTTTACGAGCATCCCTTCCGTAAGAACCAAATATTCCCCAATGGCATAACTTACAACATCTGCCCTCAGGCCTTGAAGGGGCTGTGTCGACCCCAAAGTTTTTTGGTATATTGTCTTTGGACTATTAAAAAACAAATGGATATCTCAAAGTTCTTATCGGATGGGTTTGAGGAAAAATAGGGGTGGAGGGGTAGTGGGGTGGGGCTAGGTGCCCTCCAATCTCTTTTGGCTCTAAAAAAAGAGCTAAAACTTTCAATTTCCAACAAATGAGCCCTCTTTGAAGTTTATACGAGCATCCCTTCCATAAGAACCATATGTGCCCCCGAGCATAACTTACAACGCCTGCCCCCGGGCCCTGGGGGATTGTGTCGACACCGGAGTTTTGTTATATAATCTTTGAACTATTTTTAACAAAATAGGCATTTACAAATTTTTATCGGATGTATTTGGGGAAAAAATAGTGTGGGGGGGGGAGGGGCTGGTTACCCTCCGATATCTTTTTATGCTTAACTTATTGAAATACTACTTTCAATTTCCAATCAAATGAGCCCACTCTGAAGTTTATACGAACATTCCTTCTATAAGAGCCATATATGCCCCCAGGGCATAAACTATAACCCTTGCACTGAAGACTGTGGGGGGGATGTCCTGCTCAAAGATATAATTTCCACAACTTTCAACTACGTTGAACAAAATTGCTATCTCAAAATTTTGATTGGATGTGTTTGGGGAAATGATGGGCGTGGAAGGGGTGTTAGTTGCCTTCCAATCAGTTTCGACTATTAAAAAGGGCACTAGCCATTTAAATTTCTAATCATATGAACCCTTTTCGGAGTTTCTACGACAACACTTTCTATAGAAATCTTATTTCTATAAAAGCCTTATATGCCCCCAGGGCATAACTTACAACCCTTGCCCTGAGGGATGGGGGGGTGTCATACTCAAAGACCTAGTTTCCAGAATTTTCGTTTACGTTGAACAAAATGGCTATCTCAAAATTTTGATCGGATGTATTTGGGGAAAAGGTGGGCTTGAGAGGGGGGTTAGTTGCCATCCAATTACTTTCGACTATTAAAAAGGGCAATAGCCCTTTGAATTTCTAATCGAATGAGTCCTTTTTTAAGTTTTCTATAAACTTCAAAAAATTCAAAACTTCGAAAAAGCTTTCTATAAAAACCTTATATACCTCCAGGGCATAACTTACAGCTCCAAACATAATTTCTATCCGGAAATCAACTATATAGAACAAAATGGTTATCTCAAAATTTTGATTGAATGTGTTTGGGGAAATGGTGGGCGTGGAAGGGGTGTTAGCTGCTTTCCAATCACTTTTGACCCTTAAAAAGGGCACAAGAGCTCCCAATTTCCAATTGAATGAGCCCCCTTTGAAGTTTATACGTCAACCCCTTCCATATTAAGTGCCTCTTGGGAAAAAATAAATAGATAAATAAATAAATAAATCATAGGCAGCGCAATAGCGCTGACTAAGTAAAGAACGATGTTGGCACAATGTATTGTTTATTTTTTTCATGGTTTTAGACCAGGGCACTTCGTATCAAAGGAGTTGTCACCGTAGGACTGAGTATATGGATACTACTCTGAAGTTCCAAAATAATGCTTCCAGCCGTTCCTTAGATAATGCTTATACGTACTTCTGAAAATCAGCAGGTGTATTGTATGATTTGATTTTCTTTGACACACCTCTCGACATTTCTTTAAAGTTTCATCATACGACTCTAAGTGTTTTCAGAGAGCTAGGGTTAGTCATGCCCCAGGATATAAACAGCAGATGCCCCTCTGATGTTTATATGACCACCCCTCTTATATGAAGTGGCTCTAGGAAATCAAAATCAAAATATTACATTGAAACAATATGGCCTTGTATCATAGGCAACACTGGATCGTGGGGGTTTTGTCATCTTCGAGGGCATAATTATTTGACCTTTAGTATATTTTGAACCAGACGTCTATTTCAAAATTTCGATCAAATGTTTTTAGAGGGAGGAAAACTAAAAAGGGCTCAAATAGAGGGCTGGTTAGCCTCCAAGCACTTTTTCTCTCCTTCTCAACATTCCCTGAAAGTTTCAACTTACATCCTCAGTTAATCTAAAGATATTGCAGACACGCCTTTTTGATAAAATGGATGACCAAATTGTCTTTAGATATAGTTTAACATACCCCTCAACACTTCTTGGAGCATTATCTTAATATGCATAGTCTTTTCAGGCCACTCCGAACAAATCTTTTCCCATTTTCTTAATGAGAAATGTAGCATGTAAACAATGGGAAAAAGCGTAATTTACAAATCTTTCCCGGGGTCGTGGTGGGCTTGTATAGTTCCTCTATACTATAAGTCTTAACGGTTGAGGTGGCTTCTTTCCTACAGATGGCTAAAAATCATGCAGATCTATAATCTATTTTAATATCATTCTCCTTGTCCATCCACCTAAAATTTAATAATAAACGATGCTTAATTTTTTTTTCAAAAAAAAACTTGGCCTGAATGTACTAATTATGTAAAAATTTTAAATAGCTAGCTCAAATCTTAATTATTTAGAATAAAAACTAAAATGAAAAACTTTACAAGTATTCCTACCTATTAATTAAATAAAAAAAACAAGTTTTTTAAACTGAAATTAAGGAGCGACATTAAAACTTAAAACGAACAGAAATTATTCCGTATATGAAAGGGGATGTCCCTTCCTCAACACCTCGCTCTTTACGCTAAAATTTGACTTTCCGACAACTTTATTTTTTTAAACAATAAAAAACTTTAGCGTAAAGAGCGAGGCTTTTTTATAAATAAACAAAAAAAAAGTGTATTTATTTAAGTGTTTTATCTAGTGCCTATGTAAATGTTGTATTTTTTATTATAAATAAATTAAAAAAGTGTATTTTTTTTATTCAAGTTTAATGTGCTTTTTTCAATGTAGTATTTTTTAAAAGTATTGTTACTTTTTTATGTATATAATAAAAGAAAATATTATTCTTTATTCGTCTTCTTCTTCTTCTTCTTCTCATTATTATTCTTGAACGGAGTAGTAAAAGGGAAATTATTTATTCATTAGACAGCCATAGTCTACAGTTAGTTGTCTAGGTGAATTGTTGAGGGGAATATGCATCAATTTCAAACACCATTCAGATCGTTTCTGTGTGGACCGTCAATGTCGGGCAAAACAAAAATCTTAACTAAAATAATTAAAAATGGCGATAAAATGTTTGTGGTAAAGCCGAAAAAATCTACTATTATTATAGTATTTCGCAAGAGTCATATGATAAAATAACAGCAATTGTCACGACGGCATTGGTGCAGATACATTTCATGCAGGGACTTGATGTTTTCGGCATGAATGAACCAAACTCGTGGTTGATCATTTACGATCTGGCTGAATCTATTGAACAACAATCCCAGGAAATGCTACAACTGTTCACTGTTCGCTCTCATCATGAACAGATTTCCGTTACTCTGGTTCTACACAATCTCTTTCATCAGAGCAAGTGTATGCGAACACGAGCAAGTGTATTGAACTGCACCTACTATATCATCTACAGAGTTGTTCGTGATTCTAGCTCGCTAATAACTCTCAATAAACAAATCTATCCAGGAGCCCCCAAATTTCTGCTCTCAGCATACAATCAGGCAACTAATAAACCCTACGGCTACATCCTATTGAATCTTAATCAAAAGACACCCGAGGATATGCGTGTAGTCACAGATATTTTTGAAAATGAAATTACAGTATATCTCCCCGTGAACACTAAAAAGACCTATTAGTTGCTATCATGACACTGAAGAAACTACATGAAAATAGACATTTGTCTTCAGTTCTAAGCACTTCAAAACCTCCAGTAAGGAAATCCATACTCAAAGACGGTATTTACAATGCTTTCATTAATCTATCATCCGAACTTTGTTTAAATGTGACTGAGGGTAATGTTCAAGTGTCAGAAGTAATTGAGGAACAGGCAAAGCAACATTGTTCCATTGTAAGTACATGGGCCTATAAAAGGAAAGGAAAGAATTTTAAAAGGAAACGTCTTCTTCAGGTGGGCAGTATCCTCTTCAAACTTTTCCAGCCGACAAGCGCAGAACCTGATAACACTTCCCTCAAGTGAGAAAGGATAAATACAATAAATCGACTCGAATAGAGTTCGTTCTCTCACCTGTGAAGCACTGGGAGGACAGTCTGTTTAAATTACTTGACACAGAGAATATTAAGCGTGATAAAAAACTGATTTTACTTCAAGACGCACTTCGCCGAGTGGACAAACACAAGTCCTATCGGTCAAAGCCCACTGCTGCTGCTGCTGCTACTGATCCCAAAAAAGAATCCTCTCCTCAGGATTCTGCTTCTGGAACACAATTAAAGAAGGAGGAATTGGATTCAATTGTATTTAAAATTGGAAATCTACTGCCCCACTCATATCGTGAACAAATTAAACGACTCCTAGCCTATCTCTTGGAAAGTGGTCAAGATCACATTCAAGTTGAGAGCAATTGGAAAGGGATTATAATTCAGGGCAAGAGCTATAATCTACTTGATTTATTCTATGACATGGTTACAAATCGTAGGTGACTATTATCATTTGACACTCATCTATACAACCTTCTAAATAAATTAAATCTCTACAAAAGTAATATTGGCAATATACAGATTCTACAAAAATTAAATTAACCTGCATCATCATCATCATCATCATCATCAACAACATCAAGACCTTTAAAAAATGTACTTGAAGAAGAAGATTTTAAATCAATTTTGAAAAATACTTGCGCACCGCTGATAGCTAGACAAAAGCGAAGACGTAACAAGTCAACCTCACCACCACCACCACGAACAGCCAGTATACAAAAGGGTAGCGGACGTTACACACCGTGTTTACGTTCAAAATGGTTAATGTTCTGAATGGTGTTTATGAAAATATTGGTGAGGCGGGGAGTTTAAGTTCCCCCACCCCTCTTTTCAAAGTCACTGGTGTTCACACTAAAAGTGTACAAGACTATTTACAAAATGAATCAAGTTACACTCTTCATAGAAATCATAGACTTCGTGCCAATCACAATCAAAAAATTAAGGCCTTTTACCCTCTGCATATACTGCAAACAGATCTTTTGACTCTAGATGAGTTTCAAAGACGTCACATTACGCCGTAAAAGTACAATCTACTTGCAATCAGTGTTTTTTGTCGATATGCATCTGCATGTCCATGGGGATTAAAGAGGGGTGTTGAACTTGCTCAGGCCTTTGAAATTATTCTTGAACAGGATTTGTATAAAAAAATTCAAATTGATCGTGGTGGTGAATGTGTTAATCCTCATGTAGAAAAAGTACTATAGAAATATAGTAAACTGATGGATGATCGTCATATTCCTTTAAATGCTGAACTGGCCGGACGATTGATAAGAACTATTCGACTTTTAATTTCAAGATATTGTACACTGAAAAATACACCGACTTTTATTCATTATATAGATAAAATAATGTTGATTTATAATCAACAACCTCATCGATCATTGTCCAACTCTACGCCAACGGAATTTCATCATTCTGATCATGATACAATTGACACCTTTCTTAAACAGTATTCCAATGAATCGGCTGTCAAGAAGATGAAAAATAAATTCAATGTTGGTGATACTGTTCGAATTAATAGAACCACTAATGTTTTTGAAAAGGGGAATTACTTGTGGTCCACCGAACTTTTTAAAGTGGCAAAAATCCTAGACACTAAACCCATAACTTATCGCCTGCATGATACCAAAGATGAAGAGATTCTCGGTGGCTTTTATGACTATGAACTACAAAAAGTTAAAAATGCTAGTGAAATCTATCAAATTGAAAAGACATTAAAGACATATACTCGCAGAGGTAAGAAACAGTTACTTGTTCGGTGGCTAGGATACAACTCTGATTTTGATTCTTGGATCGGTGTTGAATATATTGACAATGCCTAATGATTTCTATGTAACATTTATTTCCAACGTTTCCAATCCTATTTAACATGACTTAAATACAATAAGTGATTTTTGGACAAAAATCTCCCCTGCCATCAAATTTAACGGTGCATATGAAGTGGCTCTTGTCGACTGTATTCTTAAAAATACCTGTGATATCCTGAGAAAGGATTGTGCGTATGATATAAGAGTTATACCACTCGATTGAACTATGAAAGGGTTGAACTCTGTCGACTATGAATGGGTTGAAGCACTTAAATTTAATGAATATCCCCATGCTAAGTTAAAATAAATGGAATATGACAATATGGGGGATTTGTGTCGTTCAATCAATAGAAAAATCTCATATCGTAGGAATGGTAAATTCCATTTTAATTATTCATTGGAACATGATATGATTTACATTACCTCACCTCTTGACACTGAAGTAATTATTCTCAATGATAATCTGAGAGATGTTCTTGGCTTTAAACAGAATATGATCAATGGGAAAAATGCTGACACCGTTTACGGGATGAATCAAGTTATTTTTGCTGATTATGCACCTGGTTTTGCCTCGGATTCTTGTTTATTTCTCTATGCATCCTTTGTGGAAACATCGAGAGTCGGTATTTCAAAAGTCCTCCTCATACGAGTTCTTGAACGAAAAACAATTCATGAACTTGTTCATCACTATAATATAAAGAATCTTCAGTATGTTCCTGTAAACATTTCGTATTTGGAACTCTGTCAGTTAACACTAAGAAGTGAATTGGGTGATCCTCTAGCAATAACAAAAGGCTTAGCAGTGATTACATGTCATTTTCGACCCATTGTCAACGACAGTACAATCACCTAAAATGAACAATAGGAGAATTCCATTTGTCTGTCCCGATATCGATTGTTATGTTGGTGCTTTGAGTCCACGTCAAATAGGCAATGGATTGGACTACTACAAGGGGCATACTAAAATGTCTGGCTATGGTCTTGGTAGCTGGTTTGCTAGGCAATTTTGTTCCGCACTACCCCTTGCAAGAAAATATTTTGTACCTGCTGCATCACATTTTGCTGCCTCCACAATACAGGACTAGGGGTCGGGCAAGAATTTAAAGGAGAGTGATAAGGAAAATATTAGATCTTCAGCAAGAGACGTTGGTGAGCAACTAAAATCTCGACAAAATGGGGAGGGATTGAAAAAGATGCATTCGCGTCATCCACTCATCCGTCTCCACCCAGGCAGGAAGGAAAGGACGTCAACAAAGACTTTGAGGAATAAAAGAAGGAAAACCAATAAGCGGAAGAAGAAAAAGAAACATACAATGATTCTTAGAGCAAAGAAGGATTTCTTCTCTTAAGATGACTTATCTCCCCCACAAGGAATCATATCAGTCAATTAGTTCCTCATTGAATCTATTCAATGCTGAAAATGTTGATGTCAGTGTCAAGTATGGCTACTATGAACAGTTTCACCCCCAACAACCCCTCTCAGAAAATATAAACTTTCAAATATTTTCCAATGAAGACTATTTCATTGATATGTCGTCAACATTTATTGATTTAAATGTCGTGGTGAAGAAAAAGTCAGATAATACAACTCCAAATGCCGGCGATGGTCTCTCCTATAAAAACTGTATTCTACACAACCTATTCAAACAAATTAATGTATTTATTAATGGAACATTGGTGAGCACTAGCAATAATTTATCAAACTATACAAGCTACATACAATTTATGATGATGACACCAAAGGCTTACAAGGAGTTGAGAGGACCAGCATTAGGCTGTGAATGTAGATCAGGTGCTGATACTGACGATGAGTTGACTACTGCAGTGACCCAGGAGCATCATTTATTTGGAAAATTTAATCATGAGATATTCAATATATCTAAGTGGCTACCCCCCAATATAAAGACTGACGTAAGGATACAGATAGCCCCATCAAATTTCACTTTGAGAAAAATGCTTTCTGCAGCATCTGATACACATATAATTTTCACATTCATGATTCTCCATGTCTAAAAACAACAGGTTATGAGCTCTTTTGCATTGGCAGTAGAAAAACTAAGAACAAATGGTAACAACATTAAGCTTCTTGTTCCCCATACGATCACCAATCAACATCACATTGCCACCGACTCTCGTAGCTATAGCGATTCATCAATTATCAATGGAGAATTCCCATCAAAATTGGCTTTGGCCTTTGTGAGGAGTGGTAGTGACATAGGATCCTGGACTAAATCTCTCCATGATTTTATTTTTTGTCGCCTATCTAGCCTCATGTTCAAAGTGTCCGGTATTCCACTGTGCAATCTATTACTTGACAAAAAATCCCATATAACTGTGTACAAGTTTACTCTAAAATCCCATGATTACGATTCTCAACTGTTTGAAAATAGAATAACCGATTCAATGTTTTCAAAAAATCATGGGGTTATTGTTTTGGATTTGTCAGAGACTCAGGATATGAGCATAGTACGAACAGGGAATGTACGTTTAGAGTGTACATTTGCCAATGCTCTGACTGAGAGTATCACGCTAATATCACTGAGTCAATTTGAAACCTATTGGGAAATCACGCCTGATGGCAGTGTTCTACTAGACCTAGCACCATGAACACAAACCAAATAATCAACGTATTTAGTATGGATCCATACATGTCCCAGTACAAGTCCTATTGCAGACCTTCGGACTTCATAGAATAAATTCCAAGTGTTAACAATACCCTAATCACTGCCAATATTAGTCCCTCGAGTTTGACGACCGGTCTTTACCTATGTATCTTTCAAACAGGAAAGAATAATAATTGTATTTACCATCTTGGGCAATTGTATTAACTCCGCACTCCCTACATACCGAAAGTTACTGAAAGTAGAGAGACAAGCATTAATCAAAATCAACAAAGACTAAAGGATTTGATGATTAAGACATGTGGCTTGCATGCGCTACTCTTTTTTATTTTCAGATGTCTTGGCTACACCTACAAGCAGTTTCTCGACATCTACGTTGACCTACCTCAATTGAATGACTCTCTTGTGGAAAATATACTTACAAGCGTATTTAATATTGATTTTAGTGCCCTAAGAATAAAATGTTCTACATATGTATGTGAAATTGTTTATTAATAAAAAAAAATTTCTATACATGATAAAACAGCTTTTCTACTCTTTAGATTTCATCCACTACTAGGTATTTGTCGACAAAAACTAGTGCAGGTAGATTATCTGAATTTACAGTGTACTGATCCTGATGTACTGCAATGTCAGGGTCACATTTTCTACAGTAGAGTGTGACTTCACTCTTGTCATATCTCTTTTTATAGTACATGATACTATTCTCATTCATTCTATAGAATTCACATGTTTCAATTTGCTTATTTGAAGCAATTTCATAAACAGTGTCCTCAAGTGTCGAATCACATTCCGTCACAGCCAAATAAAAATCAGTGGGCTTATAATCATAACACCCAATGTCTTCACAACGATGACGTAGAAACCATATTCTTTTGTTGTTCCAACAGTTGAATCGATGACCCGGTTCCTCCTCCCAGAACAATCTAAAACCACGACGATACCAATCTCGTAGCAATAAACTAAAATCACGGTTAGGATTTTTTCCAATCATACCGGGATATGTACTCTCCCGCTGATTACATTTATCATAATGACAATTGGAGCATAGGTGGCCTCTAGGATGAGAGTCACACGCCTCTTCAAGACAGGAATTACAACCTTTAATTTGCATAGCATATCCTCTGTGCAATTTACTCGGGTTGCATAATCTACACTTTTCATCATACTCATCAATCATTGTGCAATTCTCACATGATGATGACCAGCTGCCCAGTGTGTACATACATAACGGACATGTATGGAACATTTTGTCATGTGTTGACACTCTCACTACCACAATGAAACTGACCTACCAACAACAAAAATTGTCTGAGATAGAGAGAGAGAGGAGTAAATCATCCTTGAGCACCATCTTTCTCATGAAAAAAGTCCTAAATTTCAAAACTAATGTTTAAAAGCATATCCACAGTATCATTTTGCTGTGTCGTGATCAATATATCAATAAATTGTGTAAATGCATTTGAACCACGACGTAGAAGTTTCATACAGCAGTATAATGGGGGAGAATCAGTTTTTATTATATCGACAAGCAGTCCCTAAGGAAAAATCCTTCTTTGAATAGACAACTATATAAAACCACCATCTAGAAACAAACGATTTTGAACAAGAAGTATATTCCTTATGATTCACTCATTCTTGAATCTATCCATTTTTTAGAGTCCTAACTCTCTCACAACCAAATTCAGACACTTTTGAGCATATTCTTGTAGGGTTGAATGTAGGTATGATATTCCCTATGGCCTTAGGCGTGAATGTAGGTGTGAAAGTACTAGATAGCTTACTACTTTCAAATCACTAAAAAAACTGTAGCGTAAAGAGCGAGGTATTGACTTGGGGGCGAACCCCCTCATATACGTAATAATTTCTGTTCGTTTTAAGTTCTAATATTGCTCCTTACTGTCAGTTGGAAAAACTTATTTTTTTTAATTTAATTTCTGATCGTTTTTTAAATAATGCTGGGAAATCCGGTGCCCCCTTCATAGAAATGTCCCGTACCCCAAGGAAACATCCTCCACGGAAAGATCCTCCCAAGTAACATCCTCCTCCAGCCCCCCCCACCAGAAAAAAATCCTTCCTGAAAATGTGTGTATAGTTCTCAATAACCAATGCTATATGTAAACAATGGGCAAAGTTCATAACTTGTAGTCCTTCCCCTGGGAACTGTGGGGGATTAAGTTCTCGTAAAAGACATATTTATTAGATTTTGCAACTATGCTGAACAAAATGGCTATTTCAAAACTTTGATCAGGTGACTTTGAGAAAAAGTGAGCGTGGGAGGGGGCCTAGTTGCCCTCCATTTTTTTGTCACTTATAAAGGGCACTAGAACTTTTAATTTCCGTTCCAATGAGCCCTCCTAAGATATTCTAGGAGCACTGGGTCAATACGATTACCCCTGGGAAAAAGAAAAAAAACACAAAAAACAAATAAACACGTATCCGTGATCTTTCTTCTGGCAAAAAATGGAAAATTCCACATTTTTGTAGACAGGAGCTTAAAACCTCTACATTAAGGTTCTCTGATACGCTGAATATGATGGTGTGATTTTCATTATGGGTTCAATCGCTTTTAGGGGGTCTTTCTCCCTTTTTTCAAAAATCAGCCAAATTTTCTCAGGCACGTAACTTTTGATGGGTAAGATTAAATGTGATGAAACTTATATATTTGAAATCAGAATTAAAATCTGATTCTTTTGATGCATCTATTGGTATCAGAATTCCGTTTTTTAGAGCTTCGGTTACCATTGAGCCGGGTCGCTCCTTACTTAGTTCGATACCACGAACTGTTTGATCAATGAAAAGTAATCCGAACTTTAAGTGAAATGAAATTAAATTAAAAGAATTTTTTCTATAAAAAGCACTTCAAAGAAAAGCATAAATCTATATTAAAACCAAGTATGAGCCTTAACAATGTCATGCAAGAAAACCCATTTAATACCAAAAGAAATTAATATCAAAATAAACAAATGAAATGACAAACGAATATAAAATTAAAAGAATATTCAAGTTGAAATAAAAAAGAACAGAAATTTATCAAAAAATACAAAAAAAAACGATTTTTTGACTAACTGTAGCATAGGTCCAAATATTTCAGCTTCAGTTCAGTAATCCTTCACCAACGGAAACACAAAAAGACCAAAAAAGAATAATCAATGCTAAATTACACAAATGCATATAAAGAAAAGAAAAAAAAACTTGAGATTACTTGTCTGACCCCATCGAATGACGTTATTTCACAGGGATAGGGTAAACCGCCACCCCCCATCATATTTTGATAATTTAAGACACAAAAGAATATATGTTTTTATTTACACTCTCCTCCAAAACAGTCTAAAAAGATCTTTTAAAAGAAATAGTTGAATAAAACTGAAGAGTAGACCTACTATCATAACTTACATAAGGAAGAAACAAATTCACAGAGTAAGTGATAATTTTAACGAATTTAAATCACAAAGAATGATTATATGCATACAAACTAATTGTCAAAACTTTTTAAGCTATGCAAATTAGGCTACCACAAAACCTAAATGTAACGGCAAGAACAAGAAAACTTCGATTTTAGTCCCAAATTCTAAAAAAAACACTTTTATTTATTAATGCCCCTTTTTTACTTTATTTCATTAAAATTACAGAAAATTGTAGCTAAATTTTATATAAAATAAATGAATAAACGAAATTGTGAACCAAATACTAAAAAAAAAAATGAACAAGTTCCATAAAACTTTATAAGAACTTAGTCCACTTTTTGGACAGAAATACAGAATCGGGATTTAGCTCTTTTTTACACCCAATCAAGACTTAGCTTGTTTTTGCACCGTGTCACTGAGAGGAAATGAAACTTAATAAAAATAAAAATACTGCTTCACAGAATAACATGCAAAATATTTCTACAAAACTAGCTCATAAAAATTGACCCCTAATATTTCTCATAATTTTTTAAGTTCTTTAAGCTATGTAAAAAAAAGAAAAAAAAGAAAGAAAAAAAACGCTTCAAAGATCACGCCCAAAAACGCAAAAGGCTCTGTTAGGAACATAAAACACAATGGCTAGCCTATATAAAACACACTAACTTAAAATTCTTTCACTTGAGGGGGGGGGGGTCTTAAAATAAACAAAAATACTGCTTCGCAAATTATGCAGAATATTAAAAAAAAAACTAGCTCAAGCAAATTGACTCGTGATATTTTCAATAGTTCTTTAAGACAGCGCTGTAAAAAAAAAATAGCTTCAAGATACCACCCCCAAAAAACACGATAGTTTTTTTAAGGAGCATAAAATCCAAAATGACTAGCCTGCACAAACATATTAACTGATAAATATCTATCTAGTCTTTCAGCAACAATGATATCGATCAGTCTTAATATACAATTGCAACCCTATACAGCCTCAAGCAAGCTCAATTAAAAAAAAAAAAACGCTAGTTTTCTGTAATTAAGAGTAAGAGGTTCTAGGAGGGTAATCCACCTTATCTAGCGTTCTGGAACGTCGCTTGACACCTGGATTGTACCTCATTACATACGCAAGAACTACTCTGACTGGCAAAAGGCTTAAAAAGGAACTGAAAATTCTGACCCTCATGCCGACCATACCAGTCTAGGGGAGTTTTCGTTGGAAGCTGAGCCTTAAGCTCCCACATGTGTGTGTGTTTTTTTTGTTTGTTTTTTTACATGTTTTTATGATTTTTTTTCTCACCAATCCATTTCGTATGGATGTATTAGATTATTTTTTAAGTGAAATGAAATTAAATTAAAAAAGATTTTTTTCTATAAAAAGCACTTCAAAGAAAAGCAAAAGGCCAAAAGAAATTAATGTCAAATAAATAAATTAAATGACAAACGAATATAAAATTAAAAGAATATTCAAGTGAAAGTTAAAAAGAACAGAAATTTGCAAAAAAATACAAAAAAAAACGATTTTTTTACTAATTATAGCATAGGTCCAAATATTTCAGCTTCAGTTCAGTAAGCCTTCACCAACAAAACCACAAAGACCAAAAAAGAATAATCAATTCTAAATTACACAAATGCATATAAAGCAAAGGAAAAAAACACCTGGAGATTACTTGTCTGACCCCATCGAAGGATATTTCTTAAGTTCTTAATTTCTTAAGTTCTTTAAGCTATATAAAAAAAGCGCTTCAAAGTTCGCCCCTTAAAAAACATGAAAAGCTTTTTAGGAGCATAAAACACAATGGCTAGCCAGTGTGTTTTATGCAGAATCAGCAAACTTTAAATTGAGTCCCAAATTCTAAAAGGATACTTTTGTTTATTAATGCCACTTTTTTACTTCATTTCATAAAAATCACAGAAAACTTATAGCTAAATTTTATTTAAAATGAAATGACTAAACGAAATTGCGAATCAAATATTTAAAAAAAAAATGAACAACTTTCATAAAACTCTAAAAATTTAGTCTCCTTCTGGGACCGAATCGGGATTTAGCTCTTTTTTTACACCAATCAAGATTTAGCTTGTTTTTCACCATGTCACTGAGAGAAGATGAAACTTAAAACAAATAAAAATACTGCGTCGCAAAATAACATGTAAAATATTTCTACAAAACTAGCTAAAAAAAATTCACTCCTAATATTTCTCAAAATTTGTTTAGTTCTTTAAGCTATATAAAAAGCGCCTCAAAAATCGCCCCCAAAAACGCGAAAAGCTTTTTAGGAGCATAAAACACATTGGATAGCCTACACAAAACACACTAACTTAAATTTCTTTCACTAGAGGGGGGGGGACTTAAATCAAACAAAAATACTCCTTCGCCAATTATGCAGAATATTTCAATAAAACTAGATCAAGCAAATTGACTCGTTGTATTTTCCATAGTTCTTTAAAACAGCACTGTAAAAACATTACTTCAAAATACCATCCCCCAAAAAACACGATAATTTTTATATGGAGCATAAAATCCAAAATGACTAGCCTGCAAAAAACATATTAGCTGATAAATCTCTATCTAGTCTTTCAGCAACCATGATATTGTTCACTCTTAATATACAATTGCAACTCTATAAAAAGCTCAAGCAAGCGGAATTTTCAGAAAAGCGCTAGTTTTCTGCAATTAAGAGTCAGGGGTTATTGGAGGGTAATCAACCTTATCTAGCGTTCTGGAACATCGCTTGACACCTGCATTGTACCTTATTACGTACGCAATAACTACTCTGACTGGCAAAACGCTACCAAACGAACTGAAAATTCTGACCCTCATTACGACCATACCAGGCTAGGGGAGTTTACGTTGGATGATGAGCCTTAAGCTCCCACAAGTGTTTTTTTTACATGTTTTTATGAATTTTGTGTTTCCCACTATTTCATTCTGTATGAATTATTAAATTATGTCTTCCGTTCTCATTATATTTAATGTTAAGTTGCGGCTTTGAAGGAGGTTTACAAAGCGTCAAGCTTAAATTGAACAAAAATTAATACAAATAAGAGTTTGGCTATTGTCCACTTCACTAACTGTAAAAGTCTAACGCATACTGCGTCATTGTCGCTTTGCCATATGCCAGAATGATTCTGAATATGCCAGCCCTCTTCATATAAATATGTTGGGCACAAACTTCGATAGAAATATCAGATGTGTCCGCGCTAGTTTGTATTTATTTTGCAGAGATATACCATGTAATTTGGCTTTTGATTCATTATTTTAAGGAAAAAAAACTTAAACAGAAATAAAATGAATAAGTGAAACTTTTTTGTTTGTGTGATCAGGTTCCATTTACAAAGCGATAAATTCTAAGCGAACACTTGATGCGGAATGTTCTAGCATCTTCATGAAGGAGATTGGACATCTATTTTACCACTATATAAAATTTATACCCATCATATTTAAAATTTAGCAAAAAAATATAATAAAATAGATCAAGAAACATTTTACGAATAATGATAGTGCCGATAAATGTTTTCAAACGTTAATAAAAGTAAAAATAGTTTTTTAACACAATATCAAGTTTAAAAATATTAAATCAACAAATATTATAAACACAGAATTCGACGGCGTGTGGTTAGGTCACTCAATTTTATCTCAATAATTTTTGAAAAGCTGACTAACTTGATTAATGGTAACTCTGAAATCAAATGTCAGCTAAATACTTATGAATGTATGGTTCTAAGGAATTGAATATTGATTCGATATTGAAAAAATTGCTATTTTTTGGAGTAGATGTATAAAACCTACACCGAATTTCATTGGGTAATTTAAAAGAGCAAAATAAATGTCGAATATGACGCCAAAGCTAAACAAACGTCAACTTTGAGGATTTTCTAGCTCTTTTTAAAAATTTGTTTAAAAAATAACATTTACTGTTAAGAAGAACAAAAATAATAATTATCCTGATCTTTTTATATTAAATCCCTCTTGTCACCACGAGAATATTGTGATTAATTATGGATTTATTGATAAACTAGAGTTGACTATTGGTACCCATGATGTTCAGATTTGAAAATCTCAAGCAAAGGGCCAAAATTTTGTACCGTTATTATTTACCCACTTAGCTGCTGAAATACATTGCCGGAAAAAAAAATTTGTAAGGGCCATTGTAAGCCTTTTTCAAAGTGGCCTGTTAACATGAACAGAAGTTTCAACTTAATACACCAAGCCATTCTTTAGGATAAGTTTGAGGGAGAAAAGCTAAAAACGACGCAAAAGGGGGTTGGTAGCCCTTAAACCACTTTTCAACATCCCCCTCAAAATACTCTGAAAAATTCAACTTAATACCCTCATCAGCTGTTAAGACATTGCAGATACACCGTTTGATAAACAGGATGTACATAGCGTCTTTTGGTCAAGACTAACACACCCCTCAACTCTCCAGAAGTTTCATCTTCATGCCCAGAGACTTTAAAAGATAAACCCAGAATAAAAAATTCCTCTTTGCCCAGTGATAAATCCTGCAAGCAGACAGTTAAAAATTCCGCTCAACATTTCTTGGTAGGCTCATCTTGAGACCCTAAGCCTTTTCAGAATCCCAGGATCAAGCATGGAGATGTATTCATTTGATCTTTGGACTATTTTGAACAAAATGGCTGTTTCAAAAATTTTACCACGTGACTACGAGAGAAATAGGGTGATGGAAGGCTTGTTGGCCCTCAGGCTACTTCTGACTCTGAAGAAGGTGCTCATAATTTCGATTCCTAATGAAATGAAGCCCCATAACTGTTTTTTGACCACCACTTTGATATGAAGTTGCTCTTGTGAAAAAAAATGAAATAAAAATAATACATTGACGTCTTATGGTTCTTTACTTTAGGCAGCAATAGAGAGTAGGGAGGCATCAGTAGTTTCAGGGCTTACATAATTTGTGCAAAATCACGTGCCTATTTCTTAGCCAATCAGAGGGCTAGAATTCTGGGCGAACAAGGTGACATCACTTGACCTCCAATGAATTTACCATGAATTAATGTAACAGGATGTTGTTGAAATCAACCTACGTATCATCTGACGCGCTCATTGAATCTGACCTGGTGTTACATCAGAGCAGATTTCTGGGAAATTTATTAGCTTGAATTTTACGTAATTTCTTTGTCGAAAATATCTGTGACTACACACAAATCCTCTTATCTGCTATGACACAATTTGTCCATGGGAACATTTTCATTGTAACTTTGCTGTTTGTCACTTTTGTATCTCAGTCAATAAATTGAATTTGATTATCTTTTGAGTCAATATAATACAGAAACTTCAAAGATGTATGGTGTTCTCGATTGTGAATTCATTGGTTTAAAGAAGTCAGCTTGCGGTATAATTTTTCAATGTTCATTTTTATTGTTGGCCACAGATCATAGTGAAGTCTCTTGCTATCACTGGCATATCAACTATAATATGTATGCTTACAATAGAGACAGGTGGAGTATGACCTTACGGATTATAAACAAAACTAGGATTATACGATAGAGTGATCCCCCCATTCTATGAAGGAGGGAAGGATCTATCCACGGTACAACTGGAAGTTGGAGAAATATGTAGTTTTTTTGGTGTGACAGTACTCTACGTAAAAGGCAATATACCCACAGATAAACTTTTATTTGTCATATGCGAATTAAATATTCCATTATTCAAGTTGGAAGATTTTAATTGTGAGATATTTCCGTATAAAAAACATAATCCTGAGGACGAAGTTCGATTTTTTGCAGATCGGTCCAATAGATGTTTCTACTCCGAATACATTTATAAGATATCCAAGGAAGAAGAAGAACGACAAAACCCGTGACACAGATTGGGATCACACCAAGTGGGTGAAGAATGATGAATTATTATAATGTATGACGAGGTTGCAAAAACTTTGCATACCACAAGTCGATACAGTATATATGCATAGACTTCCAAGTGCTTTAAATGTAATAGTGAAGTATATTGAGGACAATAAGTTATAACGATAATTGTATATGTCTAATATATTATTGTTGTAATTATGCTCATACACAAGT
Source organism: Artemia sp. Qi Xiang Cuo (assembly GCF_049724085.1). Lineage (NCBI taxonomy): Eukaryota > Metazoa > Arthropoda > Branchiopoda > Anostraca > Artemiidae > Artemia > Artemia sp. Qi Xiang Cuo. The sequence goes on from NC_142804.1 coordinate 34,105,038, forward strand.
AAATTGTTCCGAAATCGAAAATATTCCCTTTCTTTTTCTTAGATTGTTTTTAAAGTAGATTATCGAATATTCTTGAGGTAGAACTTTCATAGGGTTGAAACAAAGCTCAATAATATTCATATTTTTAATTGGATTGTTTAAAAGGGATAAAACAGTTGAAAGTTCGTTCCAGTTAAGGTTAGTCTGGGATGTGGATAAACCTTAGCTATTGGGTTCATTTTTGCATCTCTTCTAGAATTGATTGCATTATCAGCGGTATCTAATAATGATAAAAAGTCATATCATTTTCATAGGGGTGAAACAGAGCTAAATATTATTCATATTTTTAATTGAATTGTATGAAAGGGATAAAAGAGTTAAAAGCGCGTAAAGGTTAAGGTAAGTCTGAGAGGATGGTAAGTCTTAGGGATCTTGACATAAATACTAAAATAACGTCACTGGTATCAATCTATGGAAACGGTTAGCGATGTCAAGAAGATTTTGTGACTTGAAGCTAAAAATTTGAAAGTAATAGAGCCTTAGGCGCAAAGAAAAGATCACAAGACATAGCTTCATTTCTCAGCTGTGGTCGTTATAATACACAAGTACACAATATGGGATGTGGGCGATATAACTTTACTTCTTGACTGTGTTCTGTATAATACACATGTACCATTTGAGCAGTGCTGTCATTCTAAAATATTCTTTAGCACTCTAGTATACTAAAAAGTTGATACTAATAAAGATGTAGATGCCAAGAAATGAATTTTAATAAAGAAATTCAGAACAATCCTTAAAAATCAACTCGCGAGATGATTATTCTTATAAACGATCAAGGACCGCAAGCAGCAATCACCATAACCATCAATGACCTCAACCTAAAAGGGACCCCTCTCCCCAACTACCAAGGGACCCCTCCAACTTATTGAGGTCACCTTTAAAATACATCTGAATTTATTAATAACATTTGATTGTTAATGAAGTTGGGTTTTAGTTTCAAGAAATACAAACATCCAAGTTTAAAATCTATGTGATTTTATTAATAAAGTTGGGTTTTAATTTTCAGAAATACGAACATCCAAGTTTAAAATACATGTTATTTTATTAATACTGTTTGATTTTTTTAAATAATGTTAGGGTTTCAGTTTTCGGATATAATATTACTTCTCGACTGTGTTCTGTATAATAAACAAGTACCATTTGAGCAGTGTTTTCATTACAAAACATGCTTTAGCATTCTAGTATACTGAAAAGTTGAAACTAATAAAGATGTAACTGCCAAGAAATGAGTTGTAATGAAGAAATTCAGAACAATCCTTAGAAATCAACTAGTGAGGTGGTTAAGGGTATGAACCATCAAGGACCGCAAGCACCAATGACCCTAATCATCGAGGATCTCAACCTCCAAGGGACCCCTCTCCCCTACTACCAAGGCCCCCTCCAACTTATTGAGGTCACCCTTAAAATTCATCTGATTTTATTATTACCATTTGATTTTTAATAAAGTTGGGTTTTAGTTTCAAGAAATACGAACATCCACGTTTAAAATATATATGATTTTATGAAAAATGTTGGGTTTTAATTTTCAAAAATATGAACATCCAAGTTTAAAATACATGTGATTTTATTAATAATATTTGATTTTTTTTTAATAAGGTTTGGGTTTTCGGAAATAAGAACAACCACATTTAAAATACATATGATTTTTAATAACACATGATTTCTTATTCAAGTTGGGTTTGATTTTTCAGAAGTATGAACATCCCGTTTAAAATACATCTGATTTTCTTAATAATATTTGATTGTTCTAATAAAGTTGGGTTTTAGTTTCAAAAAATACGAACATCAACATTTAAAATATATCTGATGTTATTAATAAATTTGGGTTTTAACTTTCAGAAATACGAGCATCCATGTTTAAAATGCATGCGATTTTAATAATAATATTTGATTATTTTTTAATAAGGTTTGGGTTTTAGTTTTCGGAAATAAGAACAACCACGTTTGAAATACATATTATTTTATTTATAATATTTGATATTTTAATAAATTTGGGTTTTAGTTTTCAGAAATAAGAGCATCACCGTTTAAAATACATCTGATTTTATTAATAATATTTGATTTTTCTAATAAAGTTGGGTTTTAGTTGTAAGACATACGAAAATCCACGTTTATAATACATCTGATTTTAAAAATATTTTATTTTTAATATAATTGGGTTTTAATTTCAAGAAATACGAACATCCATGTTTAAAATACATCGGGTTTTATTAATAATACTTGTTTTTTAATAAAGTTAAGTTTTAGTTTTCAGAAATAAGAGCACCACGTTTAAAATACATGATTTTATTAATAATATTTGATTTTTTATTAAAGTGGGGTTTTAGTTTTCAGAAAAATGAATATTCCCGTTTAAAATACATCTGATTTTATTAATAATATTCGATATTTTAATAAAGTTGGGTTTTAGCTTCAAGAAATACGAACATTCAGGTTTAAACTATATGTGATGTTATTAATAAAGTTGGGTTTTAATTTTCAGAAATACAAACATCCACGTTTAAAATGCATGCGAATTTGTTAATAACATTTGATTATTTTATAATAAGGTTTTGGTTTTAGTTTTCGGAAATAAGAACAACCACGTTTAAAATACATATTATTTTATTAATAATATTTGATATTTTAATAAATTTGGGTTTTAGTTTTCAGAAATAAGAACATCACCGTTTAAAATACATCTGATTTTATTAATAATATTTGATTTTTCTAATAAAGTTGGGTTTTAGTTTCAAGAAATACAAACATCTACGTTAAAAATACATATGATTTTATTAATAATATTTGATTTTTAATAAAGTTGGGTTTTAGTTTCAAGAAATACGAACATCCACGTTTAAAATATACCGGGTCTTATTAATAAAACTTGATTTTTTAATAAATTTGGGTTTTAGTTTTCAGAAATAAGGCACCTCCTTCAAAATACTTAGGATTTTATTGAAATATTTGATTTTTTATTAAAGTTGGGTTATAGATTTCAGAAATATGAACATCCCCATTTAAAATACACCTAATTTTATTAATAGTATTTGATATTCAAATAAAGTTGGGTTTTATTTTTCGGAAATAAGAACACCAACGTTTAAAATATATGTGATTTTATTAATAACATTTGATATTTTAATAAAGTTCGGATTTAGTTTTCGGAAATAAGAACCTCCAAGTTTAAAACACATATGATTTTATTAATAATGTTTGATATATTAGGAAAGTTTGGTTTTGGTTTCCGGAAATAAGAACAACCGCGTTTAAAATACACGTAATTTTATTAATAATACATGATGTTTTTAAAGTTGGGTTTTAGTTTTCAGAAATATGAACATCCCCGTTTAAAAAACGTGTGATTTTGTTAATAATATTTGATTTTTCTATTAAAACTGGTTTTTAATTTTCAGAAATAAGAACATCCACGTTTAGACTAATTTAGACTAGGTTACGTGCGCGCACGTAACCTAGTCTAAATCAACCTTAAAAGGTCGAATAATCATGAAAATTATAGTTTCAGATTCAGCATGTCGGAGAACACACTTTCAGGTTCAGCATGTCGGAGAACCCTAGGTCATATATTCCTCTAAAGAGTTTGTTACTTACTTACAATTTTTTCATAATTTCTTGACTGAAATGTCTGTATTGTGTATCCAGGAGGTAAATTCAAGAAAGAGTTTGTTACTAACTTACAATTTTTCTTATGTTCTTGAATGAAATTTCTGCATTGTGTTTTCTAGAGGTGAATTCAAGAAAGAGCTTGTTACTAACATTTTTTTCATAATTTCTTGAATGAAATTTCTGTATTGTGTATTCAAGAGGTGAATTCAAGAAAGTGACTTTATTAAAAATCAAATACTATTAATAAAATAAGATGTATTTTAAACGTGGATGTTCCTGTTTCTGAAAACTGAAAACTCTCTCTGTCTGTACATCTGGACGGGGTGTTTGCTTGTCGGTGGATATTTTCCGAGTTAAATATTCAGCTCATCTCTCTCTCAGACTTTGGTAAAAGTTCTTTTAACCTATCTCATTTTCTAATATATCCGCTATGAGCCTGTTATTAGTAGTAGTAGTATCTATAATTCTGAATATTCCTTTTCTTACATCTCCGACGTTTTAATAGATATTCTAAACGTTTGACGTTCTAGCATACCCTAAAAATAATGGGAATATGTCAAAGTAGTGCATAAAATATTTTTATTTAAATAATGACATGTAGAATATTAACATAAAAAATATGTTGCATACTTTATTATACATTATAAATGTCATTGAACAACTTTGGACATTTTGGATCTGTTCCATAAAATACTTCATCATGTTCTCTCTTGACGCTGTAGCTTTTCTCTTCTCTTAATTCGTAATCGGTAGAATAATCATTATTCCATTTTGCGTCAAATACTATTTTTACTGGAGTGTGTAAATGTTCAATATACATTTCGTCTTTGCTACTATTAGGCTCATTGACTAAATGATCAATAGTAGTAATAACGTTTGTTGGCAATTTGTTTTTCATCGATTCATCTTTATATTCCTTAGTGATATTTTCTGCCAATGCCCTTTTTATTTTCCAGAAATTACACTGTCTATTACCACCATCTTCTTACACAGGTAAAAGTTCCTGTATGTAGACAAGATATGGTTTATGATATTAGTAGAAGAGTATGCCTGTCTGGTTTTGATCTTCCGTTGAATGCTAAAACCCGAAAGCTGACGATGGGGTGTATTACTGGGTAACATGTTACCACAAACAATAGCAAGAAGATGCCCCTCTTCATCAACTATTATTTTTATGTTGGCATTCTCTCTGAGTGCAATTATCTCCGGAGATCTCAATCTCGCATATCTACCATCATAAGAGTTGAATTTTTTTGGAATTCCAAAGAAATTTAATTCCTTACTGTAATGACAATGCACGCATACATTTCCAATAGTGCTACCACTTGTACTTGTTTCATAGTTCAAATACTTCTCTTTGTCACCATTCAATGCTACAATAACACTATCAAGTGAACATACTTTCTTAAAATTCTCCGTCTTCACTTTTTTAAATATACGACTTATGTGTTTATCCTTCCACTGTACAATTATTAATGACCAAAAAACATGCAATAAACTGGATAGTGTCGATAACCTACCATAGAGTACCACTGGGAAAGCGGAGTTGTGTCTACGAGCAAGCATAGAGTACGATTGGTACAGCCGCATGCATATTGCATGTCATTTTTAGATTCATAAGAAATTCCAAGTCCAAAAAATCAATATTTTGAAAAAGAAGGGCATAATCATGTATTATTAGTAAAATCACGTGTATTTTAAACGTGGTTGTTCTTATTTCCAAAAACTAAAACCCAAACTTTATTAAAAAAATTATCAAATGTAATTAATAAAATCACATGTATTTAAACTTGGATGTTCATATTTCTGAAAATTAAAACTCAACTTTATCAATAAAATCACATATATTTTAAACGTGGATGATCAGATTTCTGAAAACTAAACCCCAACTTTACTAAAAAATCAAGGATTATTAACAAAATCACATGTTTTAAACGTGGGTGTTCTTATTTCAGAAAACTAAAACCCAACTTTATTAAAATATCAAATATTATTAATAAAATCATATGTATTATAAGCGTGGATGTTCTTATTTCTGAAAACTAAAACCCAACTTTATAAAATATCAAATATTATTAATAGAATCATATGTATTTTAAACGTGGTTGTTCTTATTTCCGAAAACTAAAACCCAAACCTTATTAGAAAAAAATCAAATATTTTAATAAAATTGCATGCATTTTAAACGTGGATGTTCGTATTTCTGAAAATTAAAACCCAACTTTATTAATAACATAACATATATTTTAAACGTTGATGTTCGTATTTCTTGAAACTAAAACCCAACTTTATTAGGAAAATGAAGTATTATTAATAAATCAGATGTATTTTAAACGGGATGTTCATATTTCTGAAAACTAAAACAAAACTTTAATAAAAAAAACATGTATCATTAATAAAATCATATGTATTTTAAACATGGTTATTCTTATTTCCGAAAACTAAAACCCAAACCTTATAAAAAAATAATCAAATATTATTAATAAAATCACATGTATTTTTAACTTGGATGTCCATATTTCTGAAAATTAAAACCAACTTTATTAATAAAATCACATATATTTTAAACGTGGATGTTCGTATTTCTTGAAACTAAAACCCAACTTTATTCAAAATCAAATGTTATTAATAAAATCAGATGTATTTTAAACTTGGATGTTCCTCTTTCTGAAAATTAAAACCCAACTTTACTAATAAAATCGCATATATTTTAAACGTGGATGTTCGTATTTCATGAAACTAAAACCCTTTTGGTTAAGCTCAGCACACCCCTCAACTCTCCAAAAGTTTCATCTTCATACACATAGACTTTAAAAGATACACCCAGAATCAAACATTTCCTATTTGCCCAGTGATAAATCCTGCACGCAGACAGATAAAAATTCCACTCAACATTTCTTGAAAGTTTCATCTTGAAACTCTAAGCTTTTTCTGAGACAAAGGATAAAGCATGTCCCTGTTTCCAAATTAAAAAAACTTCGTGGGGTTGTGTCAACCTTGGAGATGTATTCATTTGATCTTCAGACTATTTTGAACAAAATGGCTATTTCAAAAATGTTACCACTTGACTATGAGAGAAATAGGGTGATGTAAGGGTTGCTCGGCCTCAGGTTACTTTTGACTCTTAAGAAGGCCTTCCAGTATTTCGCCCGTTGGGGTGTGTCACCATGTCCACCGGGGGCTTCCAGTCCTTGGTAATTATTTGTTTAGCACCCAGAAGAGAATTAAGAGTAGTAAAGCCAAGTTTGTTTTTCAATTTCGTTTTGTTTAAACTGACAGCCAAAAAGTCCCTCTCGGCACAAGTAGAAGAATGTGGTAGGATATTTTAAATTCCTTATCTTAAACTTCTATTTACTTAATTTGTCTCTGCAGGCTCTCTATAAACAATAAAATTGTTTATAGATGAAAAAACGCAAAATTGCAAAGAATTCCGAAGGTATTTATGGAAATTTTGCTTCAGGAAAGAGCAAGCAACTCAGAAAAATACTGCATAAAATGTAAAAATTAGTTGAAAGTAAGTAGATAAGTAGCTTTAAGCTTGCACTACTTTGGTGAAAAGTGACATTTTTCTTTACAAAAATATATATCAAGTAGGAAAATATTTTGTCTTATATCATAAAATTACAAAATATGTTCCTTCTTTGCCTTTTTATGTCCCAAATTTCTAAAATGTATCACTTTTTTTTTAACCTTTTCTGTCATTGTATCCGGGCACATGGGAATATGTTCTTTTGACATAAAATATGTCCAGTTAGCAATCCTGCGCCCAATCAGTAAGTTTTACTGACACGAGTACAAAAATATTGATTGTACCATATTTTCTAAAATGTACCAAATTCTGTTTAATTATACTAAATTGTACGAGTAGAGGTGAAATGTACCAAAATGGTACAATTGCACCCAGGTTTGGAAAATGGGCAAGTGGAACGATTGGGACCAATCGGACCCCGCGTTTGAGAGGGCCAAATTTCAAAATTATGAAGTGTTCTTAACAATTCCAGTAAGCTTTGGTTCTGGAGAGAGATCATTTTCCAGGCTAAAACCAGTAAAAAAAAAACTGTGATATAAACGATAAATCAGGATGGACTAAATAGTTTAGCAATCATGCTGACTGAAAATGAAGACACAAGGAAAATAAATTTTTAAACCGTTTTAGAAGCATTTGCAGTACAGAAATTTAGAAACATGTTCATTTGCAGTACGAATTCATGTGCTTATATTCGGTAATGTAAATTTCAAAAGACATTTTCAGCAATTTCATAATACCTAGGGGACAGAAATGTAAATTAAAGTTAGCGCAAAATGAGTACAAAAAAGAACAAAAAGGACAAAACCGTTAGCTCAAAATGAAAAACTGGAGCATCAAATGAGACGAGATCAAGAGAACAACCTGAGACACGTAAATGTACAACTGGTGATAATGAACAAACTCAGACCATCAAAAGTGACAAGACCAATCCAAGTAACCAAGGCAAAAGGCACTGAAAAAATGTCTGAAGCAATGATAAACGAAAATAAAGATAAGAGACATGAAGTTAAAATAATAGCGAAACCAATAATTAGAACAAGTCAAAAACAAAATTGAAGAATACAGAAATATGCAGTTAAAAGATAAGTGGGAGCGAGAATCACAGACTCAAAAACGAAAGTGGAAAAAAATAAGCGGTTACACGACATGTGACAATGAAGATCAGAACAAATCAGAATAAAAATGAAGAACAGAGAAATGTGTGGTTAGAAGATATACGACCGAGAGAACAAAGAAGTAAGCAGTTAGAAGATAATCAGCAGCGAGAATTACAAGCAACAGCAGGAATCAGAACTTGCCAAAGATGAAAGTGAAGAACAAAGAATTGTAGGGTTAGCTAACACGCTAAAGCAAGTATAAAGAGTGTCAAAAATGACAGTGAAGAACAAAGAATTGTGCTGTTAAAGGACAGCGTGAATCAGAACGGGTCAAAAATAAAAGTGGAGAAGAAAAAAGATACTTGTGTACATAATGGTACACACTCGAGAACAAACCGATTTGATCTGTCCGTATTAAGAGACAATTATCTTACGCTCAGTGGAAAACAAGTGACGGGTGACAGAATACATTGGACTTATATAGTTTGGGCTATATATATTTGCACATTAGGGGGTTGGGGTAAAGTATTTAGATAGCGTGAATATAGAAAGCAAATCTTACTTCATAATATGCAGAATAATTGTGTCTAACACACTTTGCATGCTGACCCGCTATACATTACCCCTACCGCTAAAATGCAAAAATATTACCCAAATTTGTTTCTAAGGTATCATATTTTCCTTATATTCTGGTGTATTTTATTAGGATTGACCTAAATTCACTTCTCGAGTGTGTAACATTATGTACACAAGTACCAAAAATAAATATTATGTTGGAAGAACAGCACCATCAAAACCTTCGATGCCAACAAATTGTGGCATAACAACCCAGTAAAAACCTACAAAGATAACGTAAACCACGCAAGTGTTATTTACAAGTCATTGGGATCCTTCAACTCTGTATGTATTCACTGTGGAGTCCTCCATTATCCCACAGGAAAACTAGCCAACAATTATGATTTACTAGGGGGCGACTGCCTGCTTGGTCGAATTGCATTCCTGCATCAACAATTTCTAAATGAATTCGTTTGGTCTGTTATAGGACATTATTTGCCCTCTAAAGAGTTCCACGAATAAATAAGATACTGGAACTCATGTTTTGCTTTTGCTTCATTCAACGTAAGCGATGATTGAACCAAAAATAGTCGTCATATTTTCACCTTCAACATAGTTGGAAAAATTTATTACAAAATTAATTTAGCGGTACACCCATCACAGACCCCTGAAGGTGATTTTGAACCATATTCATGTGACCAAATGCACTTTTTAGACCCCAATGGAGATGTTGAAGAACACCTTTCACATATTTTAATTAGGTCAGTCGTAACCCAACAGATTTCTAGAAAGAAATATTGTGAGACACAAACAGCTATGCTAATGAAAATATGGCAGGAGATTCAAATCCCTTAAAATGGGGCACTTTTGTATTCCACAGATGGTAACTTCAACTCTGCTGTGCCGTCAGGTTTGCATTTCGACTGAACTAAAGACTGATAATTCGTTCAAAATGTGCTTGTTTTTTTTTACCAATTACGGTGTTATTTTACAAAAGCTTTCAATTTTTGTGACATCTCTTGGAATTGAACTTGGACACGAGAATAAGTACTCACGAAAATCGCTCACTTCATGTAGGCTAGCTTGATTCCCCATGTTTGAATTATTTTTCCAAGCACATTGCAACAACAGGCCCGGTGTGAGTTTTAACTATTTTTGCATTTGGGCGGTGGGAGTAATCAACCACTAGCAAAAACCGGTCAAAAGATTTTGGAGGACTCAATAGTTTGTGGTTTCTGTCCACCTGCTAGAAAAAACACAACCCACGTCATGGATCAGTTTGTCCCCCCCCCCCTGAAAACAAACCACATCAGTGGGTGCTGCACATCCTTTTTTGTCTAGTTTTTCACCACTGTTGAGCAAAAACTGACCATGCACTCTTGTACACTGACCACACCTATTATTATATTCTAAACTGTCATAACTAAACACTTTTTTTTTCATATTTCAGGTAAATTTACTAAATTTTCGACAATTTACTAAATCTGTGCTCAGTTTACTAAATTTACTAACTCGGGATATTTTTAAAAAATTTAGTAAAATTGTACTAAGGGTGGCACCATTGTGAAGCAATCTAGGAAGTTAATAGTTTTGAATTCCGCCACTGTAATATTTAATGACCTTATAATTTCAAAACTGATTTTATCTTTAAAAAATATTTCAAATTCTATCAACTTTTTGAAAAACTATCAAGGACATTATCATTGGGTTATTCCTAAAATATTTATTTATTTATTTATTTTTTTTTTTTTGTCTACAATTTAAACATAATAGGTATAAAATTCATATTGTGGTAAAATAGATGTCCAATTCCTTTGATGAAGATGCTAATTGCTAATGCAACGAGGGTTCGCTTAGGATTTATCACTTTGGAAATGGAAACCGAACGAACAAAACAAAGACAGGGCACCTTTAATTATCACGAAAATTTTCACTTTTTCATTTAGTTTAAGTTTTTCTCCTTCATGTAATGAGTCAAAAGCCAAATTAGATGGAACATATCAGCAAAATAAATGAAAACTAGCGTTTACACCAGGGTTGCCCACTTTTGGTCCATGAATATGTCCCATGAACATTCAAAAATGTGCCATTTTTGGCCAAATTATATCCGTATTTTGCCTATAATATGTCCATAATGTATCCATCTTGATATCTCAGAAACTAGTCACGACTTGCGTTATTGACCAAAAGACGCTTTGTAAACCTCTTCCAAAGCGGCTAATTAACAGTAAATATAATGAAAACAAAAAAAATCATTTAATACATCACTATAGAAAGAATTAGTGGGAAAAAACAAAACTAAAACAACATGTAAACAAAAAACTACTTGTGGGAGCGTAAGGCTCATCTTCCAACGAGAAGTAGTAGTTCAGAGTAATTCTTGCGTATGGCATAAGGTAAAATCCAGGAGTCAAGCGACATTTCAGAACGCAAGATATGCTGGGTTACCCTCTAATCACTTCTGACTCTTAAATAGAGCATTCAAACTTTCAATTTCAAGTCGAATGACTTCCGTTCAAAATTTCTATGACAACTTCTTTCATACCAAGTGCCTTGTCACATCGCTTGTTACTTCAGCATTGCGCTGCTTATGATTTCTGATCGTTTTCAGTTTTAATTATTATAGGAATTTACATCTGCTGAATTTATTTCTAGATATTTATATATTCTTTGGACTATTTTGAACAAAATGGCTATCACATGGATTATTTTGAACAAAATAGCTATCACACAATTTCGATTTAAAAGGCATGAGCAGGCTGTGCGTCAAGAGAATATCGGGTGTTATCATTTTAGTTAGTGCTAGAAGCCCAGTTTTGGGTTCTGACATTGACTGCACCGCCTGTAACAAGGCAAATGCAATTTTTCCACAATGTGCCTTTCTCGTTGAAAAAAAAAGAATGCCAGTTGTATTAAAAATTTTTACTGTGTGTGGTTTTTCAAGAATGAGTTTACAAAATAACACATCTTTACTTATATTGTTCTCTTCAACACATCGAAGATATCCAATTAAATATGCGGTTTTAGCTACATCAGTTCCTTCTTCTACTTGTAAGGCAAATTTTGGGGTGCTCATCTGAGATAAATTAATCGCAAAGATCGTCTCTAACGATTGAATAGTTGATCGTCCATGAATAGAGTATCCAGTAGGCTAGCATAATTAAATCTCACTAGTTTTACCTTGAGATTGGGAACCTAGCTGTTATTCAGCCTTGGCCTCCAAATCCCCTCAATCACGAAAGGGATAAGAAATTTTTCGTAAGTGCGTATTTCTAATTTCAATTGATTTATTGTTAGTCCTTGCTAATATTCGTGCTTCCCCTTAGAATAGTCCGTGCCTCCCTAGGGCGGCACACCTCCCAGTTTGGAAAACGATGCTCTAAGCCGTTCCTGGAAAATTGCTGATCTGCCCTCATTCCTCCATGAAGTGTTCAACATCCACCTCAACATTCCCTGAAAGTTTTGCAGTAGCAATAGCAGTAGTAAAAGCAGTAGCAGTATGCACAAATTTGTGTTTTGGTTAGTTCAACTTCTCCTCAACATGCCTGAAAATTTAACTTAATACCCTAAGCCGTTCCTGAGACACAATGAATACACCTTTTGATAACCGCCATACATGCAGAGTGTTTTGATTTAGTTGAGCACCTCCCAAAACATTCCCTGAGAGATCCAACTTAATACCCTTTGCCTATTTTCGGAGACCCAGGATCAAACGTGCCCCCTTTCCCAATACAAAACCCAATACGTAAATAATGGGTGAATTGCATTACTTACAGCCCTTGTCCCAGGGACTGTGGGGGTCACGTCGTCCCAGGAGGCCCCGCTATTTGACCTTTAGACTATTCTGAACAAAATGTACATCTCAAAATTTAGATCCAATATTTTTTGCCCCACCCTGCTCAATTTTGACTGAAGGGTACCAGAATTTTTAATTTCCAATTGATTTCCTGCAAAGTTTCTACGACCACCTCTTCTATATGAACTGGCCCCCGAAAAAAAGATGATACATTGAAGCCCTATGACTCTTTACTAATCTTTTCTCTTACAACTAGACAGCACTATTTAAAAATGAAAAAATCTTCTGAAAAGAACTGAAAATTCTTCTTTAATGCTTCTGTGGCCAGAAGAAATTCAGCTATGGTTCTCAGTATATAGTTTTCCTTCATGGTCTGAACTGACAAACAAGAAAACATTTGCCAATTATTCATATTGTTTTATTACAGGTGCGACACCCAAAAACTACATTTCATGTTACAATGTACATTACAAATTAAAAAAAACAGAAAAAAAAACAGAAAGGTATTGCACATAAAATTCTTTCTTAACAACAAGGAATGAAAGGGGGTCCAAAAAGCGTTCAAAAATGCACGCATACTAAAACAAGATGGTTACGAGAATTAGCGCAGAGAAGGAAGGGAGGGGGGGTAGGACACAGGTTCGTTTTTATATCTAGAGAAGGTATCAGACAATTTTTCATGGGGTTTTAATTTTTTAAAATCTATGTTTAGGTTCATGCATAAGAAATCTTGTGCCTTTTCAAGAATAAATAAAAGAATTTAACAAATAGCAGATCCCTTACATTTAAGGAAGAGTAGAGAGGATGGATAGTTCTTTCATTTCATTAAATAATACTTAACATGAAAATATTTTAATTTTCCTCAACAATGATTTCTACAACAGTAGAAAAAAAGTTAACGATTGTTTTTTTTCGATTGGGCTATTTATTTTAAAGAGGAAATTAACAGTCCATGTGGGCTTTTTACTATGTTTTTGCATCGCATTCAAATATGAAAAAAGACGAAGAAAACACGCTTGTGCCTACTAAACAAACACTATGCACTAAAATATTAATCACAACAGAAGTAGCATGAGGCTTAAGCATTGTTTGTCACCAATTCCTTCTTCTTCACACCCTTGAGCCACTACTAAAAGGCACAAATTAGCTATTTCCTGCAGGACGTTCTTCACCACGTATTGCTCTATATCTTGCAATTTCTTGCGGAAAAACTTGACTTAGTTCTACAAGAAGATGGGCTCTGAACTTGCGATATGAATCTATCTTCCCTTTAACTTCCTCATTTTTAGTCAAGGCCCTTTCCATACAATCTTTTGTGAATATCTGTGGATTTTTTCCTGCGTCTATGTAGCTAAAAATAAGAAACAAGATGTCAAATTTATTTCAACATAATCAATCAAATTCGTGTCTATTGAGGAAGTCACTTTCAAGAACTAGATGATAAGAGCAAAAGAAAAAGAAAAAAAACCACTAGGGATACATAAAATGTATCTGTGACAGTAATATTTAAGATGGTTGTTAATTTTCGCATTTGTGTTAGATTATATCTTTCCTCTGTGCACAAAAAAAAAAAAACATTGAACAGGTGACAAACTTCAAGTACTTAGGAAGAACAGTAACTTCCAAAGACGATCCTAATAAAAAAAAAACGCAAAAAAAAATACAGACAAGGATAGCACTAGCCAAAGCTGAAACTTGGACTGTTCCAGAGCAGCACTTTGTCTGTTATAAGTAACTCCCAAATTTAGCTGTAGAACAGAAGAAACTGCCTTTGATAATAATTGCCTTCCTTGGATTCTAATGATCAGCTGGAGAGACCATGTCAGTAACGACAAAATCCGTGCCTGCAGAAGCCAACCAGACATGGCCTCTGTTGCGAGATAAAGAACATGAAGATAACTTGAACACATCCTCCGCATACAAGACCATAGGCAAGCTCTCCAGATGAGTTTCATCCCTGAATGGGAGGACATATATACAGCAACTTAACGGAGACGAGATTTTAGGCTACTCTCCGATGCCCTATGTGCCTCTGGAGGCACTAAGGTCTACAGTTTACCCTGTATTGTCAAGTGGTATTACAAGTAGGTTTTGAAACTGATTAAAAACTCCTGATAGGGTTTTAGAAAGCTAATGTATATCCAGTATTGAAATTGAGACATTCCTTTAACTAATGGAATCAAATCAAAAGGAAAGCCATGGACAAAAGAGTATCATTTTAAAATAGCAAAACTAAATTGAAAGTCAAAAACGTATTATCGTACGATGTTATTATTTATTTTTGCCTTGCAGTGGGCATGATTAGTATTCAGATTGTGTTGTTGTTGATGTTCACAAAAAAAAGACTGTTTGAAATAAATGTTGCTTTCAGTAGGGGATTAAGGAGACTAGCCTTTAGTAATATGGCAGCGCCACTCTTAATTGTGGTAATTTCCATTTGGTTAAAGTTTGAAATGAATATTCATTTTTATTTATGTTTTTATAGGCTTCATTTATTGAACCATTTTAATTTCTGATGTTTTTTAGTCTGGCTTATAATTTGAAATAATGCTCGTTTTAAGTTATAATATTTCTCTTTGTTTTATTTTTAAAAATTCCTAAAAATACTTCTTTTACATAGATCATGATTAAGGGGACAATTTGCAATGAGATGGGTCTTTTCCTTAATAATTTATTGATAAAGCAATAAGGCATATACCCTGTTAAATTCAGTTTCTGGGCCACAAAAAGACAAAAGGGAACTCACTCTGTACACAGGTGATAGTAATTCGTCTCTTTCTCTTTCATTCAAAGCCATTTCTTTCTCTTTTTCCTATTTTGTATTTTTCAATTTTTATAGCAAATAAAACAACTTACTTAAATACTTCTAAGGGAACGTGTAAATCCTGAAAATGGTGCTTCAGCTTATCAATCTCTTGTAAGCCATGGACAACTTGATTACTATAAAAAATAAAAAGATATAAATAGAGGTTGTATGCTATACGTAGTCCACATACATAAGTGTGTAATGCAAAACAATGCGTAACTCAAAGTCAATACAATAACATTGACTTAGTAAAGGAGTGCATCCTGTGTATTATTTTTCCTCCAGCCAATTCAAATCAAAGGGGTAGTCATAGAAAATAGGGAGGAAGCTAATTCAATTTTAAATTCAAAGTTGTCGTGCACTCTTTAAAGACCAACAGTGATTGGAGGGCAACCAGTTCCTTCCCATATTCTTTTTGGACCAAAAAGGTTCAATAATTCTGCCTTTAGCATGACGACACCATGAGGCGCAAGGGCTTTAAATTATGAAATTTGTCCACAGTTAACACATAAGTTCTAAAGTAGAATAAAGGGGAACATGTTTATTGTCGGATGTCCAATTGGCTTGGTTTGAAACTAACACACGAGAGTCCCATGGCCAAGGCGACTCAGATGAAAAAAAAATTAGGCTACAGGCACAGGCCATCAAAAAAAGACAAAAAACTATTCTAAAATTTCCCTTAAACTTGTATCTGCAACTCCTTCGGTCAATGGGACCCCAGTGCACAAAAAATTGAAAACATAGTCAACAAAACCAGAAAAGGACAAAAAATTATCCAATAATATCCAAAAGCCTATCCATAATCCAAACAATTTACTACATCCACAAACCATACGTTCTATCATAGGCACCACAATAGCGCTACCTAAGTAAAGAGCAAAATGGGTACAATGTATTCTTTATTTATTTTTTTTTTCTTGTCACCAAGGCACTCGCATGGAATAGAAACTTCGAATGGAGTGGAAACATGTAGTAGAAACTTCGTAAGGGACTCTTTCAGTTTATAATTGGAAGTCCTAGCACCCTTTTTAAGAGTCAGAAGTGTTTGGAGGGGAATCATCTCCCCTCCCATGCACTTTTCCCACAGATATTCAATCAAAATTTTGATATAGCCATTTGGGAGGATAGCCCCCTCCCCCAAAACCCTTGGGGCAAGTGATAGAATTCCGAAGAGTTTAAATATGGTATTTGTCATCGTGAAAGGCGGGCATATTTGATCTTTGGTGTCTGAAAAGGTTAGGGCATTCAGGCGAAGCTTTCAGGGAATGTTGAACAATATCAAATCACACTATGTGCATGCAGGTTGTCAAAAACTGTGTCTCAGGAATGACAGGGTACTAAGTTGGAGGTTTCAAGGAATGATGAGGGAATGATCAATTGACCAAAAGGTTATTGTGCATGCTACTGCTACTACTACTACAACAACCACTACTACTACAACAACCACTACTACTATCCCTACTGCTACAACGACCACTGCCACTACTACGAATGCTACCAAAACTACTACGTCTACTGCAACTACTCCTAAGGCTGAGGATACTAAGGTCAAAATTTCAGGTAATGCTGATGATGAAGTTAAATTAAATCAAAATACACTGTGTGCAAGCAGGTTGTCAAAAGGGCGTATCAGCAGTATCTTAAGAATGGCTTTGAGTATGAAGTTGAAACTTACAGGGCTTGTTGTGGGGGATGCTGAACTAACCAAATACAATATTCGTATGCTACTACTGCCACTTCTACTATTACAATTACTGCTATTACTACTTCTAGTGCATCTACTGCAACTACTACTACTACTGCTGCTGCTACTACTACTAGTATGCCTAAGAGTATTAAGGTGAAAATTCCCAGTAATGTTGAGAGGATGTTAAACTAAATGAAAGCACAGTAGGTGCATGCAGGTTCTCAAAAGGACATATCAACAATGTCCAAGGAACTGTTTAAGAGTTTTAAGTTGAAACTTTCAGCATGTGTTCAGGGAGATGCTGAAGAAAACAATAGCTGCTATGTGCATACTGCCACTAATGCTACTACTGCCACTGTTACTACAACTAGTTCTGCTGAAGCTAAGGGTTTAAGGTGAGGCTTTCAGGGAATGTATATGGGGATGTTGAACTACATCAAAATACACTATGACCCTGTAAGACCCGAATTTTGTTCTTATTTTCCAGGAATTCAAGTATTTCTTGGAAAACTAATAATAGTATTAGATCAATTGAAAAAACTTTAAATATTAATGTGCTAGATACAATTGATTCATTTTTCACTCAGAAGGATATGATATAAATGCACAAGTTACAAAGAGTATTTACATTGCTTGGTCCCTGAATCCCCTGGAGCTGATAGAATACCAGAAGGAGGGTTAAAATGAACATTCCCAGTTATTTGCCATGTTTTTATTTTTATTAGATATTCAATGTAAAAAAGGAATTGTCCTCCAACAACTAAAAAAGTAAGATAATTCCTTTACATAAGAATGAAGATAAATACCAAATAACTAGCCTATGGGCCATTTCAATTTTGCTGGTATTTTCGAACTTTCCGAAAAGATTATGCATACAAGAATGACGAAATTTATAAATGAAAACGGAGTTTAGCCATCTAGCTAGTATGGTTTTCGAAAAGGTTGTTCTATTACACCTGTGCTATATCATTTTATTATAAAGATTAAGAAATTTTTGGATTTGGGATAGTCTGAAATCGTATTTGTGGTCTGATAATTCTTGCCCTTTTGATGTAATAGGTTTAACAGAAACATGGTTATCTGATGGTGAAAATTTTACAGCCTATGATATGCATGGTTATGTTGCTGTCCATATCCCCAGAATGGTAACAAAGTGCTCAGGAGGTATTTCTTTATTTATAAAGTCTGATATTGAGTTTAGAAGAAGGTCTGACCTTGAATCCTTGTTTACATCAGTAGTGTCAAATAGTAGGAAAGTTTATTCTCTTGTTATTGATCTGAAAAGCCAGTTTGCATGTGACACTGTTTGTTTGTTTTATAAGCCCCCTCCTTTTCCAACGCATTTGTTCTGTGATTTGCTTGATCAACTTTCTTGTGTGGGGTCTTTCTCTAAAAAACGTATTTGTGTTTTGGAAGATTTCAATTGTAATATGTTAAATATTGGATCAAGTGATGAATGTGACCATCTCTTTGATGTGCTTTCTTCTGCTAGTCTACTTCCTTCAATTTTTTTTTCCTTCTCGTGTTGACCCTACTAGAAATTCTGACACTTTAAAAGACAAGATTTTCATTTCTCATTCTTCTAGTTTGAAGTTTACTTCTGGTATTGTTTTCACTGATCTTTCTGATCACTTCCCTATTCATGTTTCACTTTTTGTGCCTCAAACTGAGATTGCTATGGATGAGCAGGGTGAGTCTTCTTTTAGAACTTCCACAGATAATGAAATTTCTAATTTAATACATAGTCTTCAGAGTAATGATTGGTCTAGTGTCCTTGAAGCTAATGATGTTGATTGTGCAACGAATTTATTTTTGTGTCGTATGGGAGCTCTGTTGGATAAGCATTTTCCTCTTAGAAAGAGGCCAAGGAATTCCATACCCAAATGTCCATGGATGTCTAGAGGTCTGATCAATGCTACACATATGAAGGCGTCTCTATTCAAGGCTGCATGTAAAAGTGAGACACAGGATGATCTTTTGAAGTATAAACTTTATAGAAATGTGCTTACTTCTTCAGTACATGCAGCCAAAAAGCTAAATTTTTCGCGTCGAATTGATGAGTGTAAGGGGACTTTGCGAAAGTTTTGCACTGTAGTTAATGAAGATCTTTCCTGCAGGATACTCAAACAGATACCCCGCTTGTCGTTACAGGAGAGCTGATGGATCTTTCGTGGACAAAAATTCTTCAGCAAGCGCCTTCAATTCGTATTTTACCACACATCCTTCAGTTCCTATTCCACCCTACAGCAGAGTAAGTAGTTTTCCCTTAGCAGAAAAGTCATTTTTCCCTTTTCCATGCAGTGATATCGAAATTTCTAACATTATTTTTCAGCTTTCAAGTAGCCATTCAGTTGATGGTTTTGGTTTGAGCTGTAATGTTCTTAAAAAAATTGGTCAGTTTGTTTCTATCCCCATCTCACATATAACTAACCTCTCTCTTTCTTTTGGTGTTTTTCCTCATTTATTTAAAGTTGCAAATGTTGTAGCTTTGTTTAAAAAATGTGATTCATCTCTAATTTCAAACTATAGACCTATTTCTCTCCTTCCTGTAATTTCTAAGGTTGTTGAAAAAGTAGTGTATTGTAGACTCTCTTCATTTGTATTTAGTACTAATACAACTGCAGGTAATTCTCACATAACTAACCATAAGTATGGCTTTCGTCCCAGTTTTTCTACCTTGCATGCACTTTCAGATGCAACAGAGTTTGTGCGTGTTAACCTTGACAAGGGCTTGTGTGTTTTGGGCCTATTTCTTGACTTTTCAAAGGCATTTGATATGGTCGTTCACTCTGTTCTTTTGTCTAAATTATCTTCATTTGGAGTGCATGGAGTCCCACTTGAATGGTTTAGGTCTTACCTCTCAGGGAGAGCTCAGTATGTTTCGGTTAATGGTACTCCTTCCTCTTCTTTGCCTATTGTGAAAGGTGTCCCACAGGGCTCTGTGCTTGGACCACTTTTGTTTTTAATTTATATTAATGATCTTGTTGATGGTCTTTATCCCTTTGTGCACCCTATTATTTTTGCTGATGACAGTAACTTTTTCATTGCTGCAGTGGACCTGCCATCTGCCGTTTCCCTAGCTCAAGGTCTTCTTGATAAAGTAAAAGATTGGTGCTGGTCAAATGGTATGACTCTCAACAGCCAAAAAAGTGCCATTGTACACTTTAGAACCCCTTATCGTATGAGAGACGCAAGGGAACCAACCATCCTGACTTATGGGAATGATATTATACCGCAAGCTACTATAGTGAAATTTCTTGGTGTGTATTTTGACTGTTTTCTTTCTTTTAAACCCCATATAACTCATACCCGTTCCCTTGTCCTCCGCCAATCTTCAATGTTATACAGGGTTAACTCATTTCTTCCCCCAGATGTTATGCTTTCTCTTTATTATGCTTTTATTTTTCCTTACCTTTCTTATTGCTGTTCTGTCTGGGGTAGTACTAATAAATATCTTCTCTGCTCACTTCAAAGAGCCCAAAATATGGCAGTAAAGGCTACTTTTCTTCTACCTCGTTTTTACCCTTCCTCTGATCTTTATAATGATACTGGAATAGCTCCGCTGGATCGTATTGTGGGTAAAAGTTACCTTCATTTAGCACATTCTGCTTTTCTAGGTACACTTCCACCATCTCTGCAGCAGTTTTTCTTTCTGTCAGGCTCAGGTAGGTACTCTTCTTTTTTACGTAGCTCTTATCGCAGGTTCATTTTACCTAAGCGATCATCGACAGCAGGTCAGAGGTCTCCTGTTTATCAATCTATTTTACTATGGAACTCCATCCCTCCTGATGTCCCTCTATCTCTTTCTGCAAAGGCACTTTCTCACTGGGTGTAGTATTTTCTACACCCAGAAAAAGAAGCCTGACGGGAATAAGCAAGTAGAAATAGTTTGAGACAATTAATTCAATAACATATTTGAATTTTTATTTTTAAGTGGTGAATACATATTATGAATAACAACACAAAACATTGAATATGTTTTGTGTTGGTGGTGTTTAAATTGATCAAGGTCAAACTTTGATACACAAATCGAAGCGCCTGAAAGCAAGAGGGGATCCAGGATTTTTTTCGGGAGGGGGGGGTATTAATTTTTGACTCAGTTTTCGACTAATTTTACTGATTTTTACCTAGTCTTTACTAATTTTCGACTTATTTTCGACTCGGTCAAAAATTTCGGGGGGGGGGGGGGTCAAACCTGGTAAGTATTTTCTTACCAGTATAGTATTTTCCCCCTTTTTTCTTCTTTTTTTTGCATTCCATCCACATTTATATGTCTTTTTTTTTCATTCAATATATTTCTCTGATTTTTTTTTCTTTAATCCTAATTTCCATATTTTTTTTTCATTTATTTGTTAAGTTTCCTGTTAATTATACTTTTTTCAAAAATGTCTCTTATCCATTTTTTTTTTTTTTTTTTTTTTTTTTTTTTTTTATTTGCCTTATAATTTTTTCTTATTTTTTGTTTTGGCCCTTTAAAACGTTAGGTTCTTTGGCGTGTGTAAATTTTAATTTTGTAATTGTTTTTTTTTTTAGTATTAATAAATTGATTGATTGATTCATGATAATGGCAATTTTTGTTCTGGTCATATATGGTAGATGGTTTGTTTGCTATTATGGAAACCAACTTTAGGTCAATTGTCTAGTTATTTGTGACTTAATAATCTATCAATAAATCTTAAAAAAAATAATGATTTTTCCAAATATCCAACATATTGAAACAAATAAGATAATTTCAAAACGTAGTGATTAAAAGGGTAACTAATTTAAAGTACTTGAGGATGATTATTGATGATATGATTACTTGGATAGATCATGTGAGTGCACTCTCCATTAAAATTTCCGAAAGAATGGGTATTCTAAATAGACTGAGGCATTTTATTCCTCATAAAGCACTCAAAACTTTTTAGTATGCTATCGTTTCTTCCTATCTATAGTATGGATGCGTATTTATGTCTAATTTGTTTAATTATAGTTCACATAAAATCCAAGAAACACAAAATTGGGCAGTAAAAACTATTTTCAAATGAATACTCTATAACTGATTTATTCAATCCAAAAAATGTTTTGGAGTATTTCCAAAATATCTATCTTCCAAGACGCAAGTTATGTTTACTTGTTTATTCATTCATTAGCACCATTTGAACTAAGACAACTTAACATGTTTCATATGGCTACAGAGTACCATTCATACCCAACAACCTCATTGGAAAATAATTTACTAATTTCAGAAATGAGCCACGCCCACAGAAGGGTAAGGTCATTGCAACAAGTTGGTGCAGGGATGTGGAATGTATTGCCCAATCCGGGTTGCAGCAATAGCTAGCAACCTAGTAAGAGACGTCCCATAGTAAAAATAAAATAGCCCATAACTCCTAAAACTTGAATTAGACCAACAACCAAAGTAGCCTATAATATCAGAACCACCTTGTCCAATAACCCTATATAGGAAAATAGCTGTCCCTTGGCTTGAACAACTCATTGGCTTGAAAAACAAGAAAAGTTGCTTGAACTGCAATATTCCGCATCGACAGCAGGTTTGTTTTTTTCTTTCTGTTTTTTTTTTTTCAGTGCAGCTGGCAGGGCACTGGGAAATCATAGAGAGCTGTTTAATGACTCATTTAAAAGGACACTGATGTCGTTAAAAACCTTTCATAACCAACAAACATAATTTTAAAAACAAAATAAATTTTAAATGAAAAACTGCATTTGACCATGCAGTAAAAGCATGTAGATATAGTTACGTAAAAAACAAGGAGGGCGGGTTAACAAAAATCTGATTTGTCAACTGGAACTAGAATAATCCCTGAAATTTTAAATAAAATAATTTTATTTAACTGCAAACTGCAAAAATATTTATCATGTCTGAGCAATAACTTAAATTTAAACTGGAAAAATACCTGAAAACTTTAAAATTAGTTTTGTTTTTTGTTAGGTTGTAAGTACTTGACACATGATTACACAAAGGATCTATTTATTTTATTATAAATGGGGACTATATGTCTGGGTTGCAGTTACAGCTAACAACCTAGTAAGATCACCTCCCATAGTAAAAAAATAAAATAACCCCTAACTCCTTAAAATAGAGTCCTATCAAAAAACCAAGTACACTATTAGAACCGCCTTGTCCAAAACTCTTGTATAGGAGACTTACAGTCTCTTTGCTTGAACAACACAGAAAATATGTCAGCTTGAAAAATAAGAAAAGTGGCTTGAACTATGATATTCTACATTGACGGTATCTTTTTAATAATAATAGAAATAATAATATATTTATGCCCTCTATACATACATGGATGTACACAGAGAAGCATAGGAAATAAATGAAAAGAAAACTGAAAAATACAAAATTATATATCTAGCAAAAAGGACGACAATAAGTAGCTCATTATACTCATAATGACTAATGAATATATAATAAATAGCTTATGATAGCTCATTAGTTTTGTTTCCGTTTTTTTTTTATCCTCAGCTAGCTCGGCACTGGAAAATCATAGAGTTGTTTAATGGCTCATTTGAAAGGAGATTGATGCATTTAAAAGATTTCAAGAAATTAACTGAAAAAAATAGTTACAAAAACATAATCATTTTTTTTTTTTTTTTTTTTTTGGCTAAAAAACTGCATTTTTCTATAGGTCTGTAGGAGCAAATGTTATTAACATCTGCTTGCCTCCTGGAACCAAACTTTTTTTTTGGCTCGACTCCTAAAGTACTATAACGTTGTGCTTTATTTCTGTAGAAAAATAACATTTTATTCTAGTTTTCAGTTTAGAATTGCTAAAGTTATTATGTAAACTGCCAAAAAATTTTATTTTTTAATCCAAATTAGAATTACATAAAAGAATTGATTTCGCTAAGCTAGTTCCAAAAATATATTAAAAAACATCTTACTGAGTAACAATAAGATAAAAGTTGTTTGTTTGTTGTTAAATTCTTGTTTCTTTGCTTGTTTATTGTTGTTCATTTAGTTTTTCTGCTTAATGTTCTTTGGATAAAGTATGTATATTGTTTAACATGATAGTTTTGTTAAAGGATTTATTTGTTAAATTCCCATAATGGTCATTAATAGCACTGGACTTTTGACAGTATGGGAATATGAATATCTATTGTTTTATTTTGTTAATAAATCAATTCAAAAAACCAAAGGCACTATTATTATTATTATTATTATTTATTGGAAAACCCGTCATACAAAAAACGAAAAGACGGAGCAATAAGCAAAACAACAAAAAAAAGCAATACACATAAACTTAGGAGTTATACAGGTGGTTTGTAGTGACGAACGCTGGAGCTAAGATCTAAATCAGCACTTAGAACAAATTACATAAAACGAGAAAGAAAAACACAATTATTCACTGCTCTGTAGGTACGCAACATGTTTCTTTTCTTTTTTTTAGGCTCATAAATAATTAAAAAAAATAAATAATATGAACATAATTGCATCAAGCCGTAATTGGTAAAAAAAAAAAAAAAAAAAAAAAACCACCAAACACTAATTACACTAAGCGCGAAAACAAACACTTAAAAAAAAAAATAAAAAAAAAAAAAAACACAACAAAAACATCTTAACTAATGGGTTAATACTGACGACCAGGGATGATTCAACTTCATTAAACGGGAATTATAAGCACAAATTTGCTTTTCCACGGCTATAATGGGGTCAGCAATGCTGAATTTACTAATCAGATAAGAATTGCGCGTCCAAGAGGGGAAATTCACAATATATTTTACGAGCTATAATGAGGCTGAACAAATTTTTTACTGTACGGATATTCTTAGCCTTATCCAAAACACCAATATGTACAGATAATGTGGTGAATTAACAGAATTAAAAAGTATCGAAAGAAGATTGCGGTTAAACCATGACTTATTAGTTACGGTACAAAAGAAGCATATGATAACCCAACTCTACGCTCAATGTGAGCAATTAATAGTTTTCGCGTGTGCATTACTGACGAACCAATGGGAAGACCGAGGTAGGTGATATGATCTACTGGCTTAATCCTACTATTTCTGAGAGGAATATCCCTAGGTGACGCTTGCTTCCAATTGAAGAATACAACTTCGGACTTTTCAGCATTGAACTGAAGACCTAGTTTCGCATACTCAGATTGTAGCGTTGCGAAAGTCTCGCTTATACGCTGGATAGTGCGGCTCACATTCAGAATGTCGTCTGCATAACATACGAGAGATAAATCAAGACCGGCAAAGATGAATGATGTGGGAACAGCTGACTGTGCATCAAGAACTCCATTATTGAAGAGTGAAGGGGAAGAAACAGCACCTTGACGGATACCTTTTTCAACATTGACAAAAATATTAGGGGTTTGTGCATAGACTTGAGAGCCGTCAACTTTAGCTAATGGGTGAAGTATTAGGCGAACATTAAGACGATAATACATGTCTCGAAGGGCTCTGATATATGAGGGGCTAACTCCACGTTTTGCTGCATGGAGTAGCATAGCGGCGTGAATGAGAGTCGAACGCTTACGAACATCATGCCCAGCCAACATGAGAGTTTCACCTGATGCATCGGCATCGATCAATGCGTTCGCGACAACCGACAAAGCGTGGGCACAACCGAGACGTGGCTGGAATCCAAATTGGTTAGGCGGAACATAGCATTTTGTGTTCAGTTGGTCAATGAACAGAAGTTCAAAAAGCTTACAGAAGGTAGTGCCCACTGTTATAGGGCGGAAGGACGAGCACTGGGTAGCGACTTTACCTTTCTTTGGAATTGGAATGAGATCTCAGATTGAAAAAGAAGAAGGTACAACTCCTTGGGTAACAATCATATGCATCAAAATAGCACTATGGTTTATCATCAGCTCACTTCCATGCAGAATGTGAAGAGCGCTCATTTTATCGATGCCAGAAGATTTCTTATGCTTTAGGCATTGGATTGCTCGCAGTACAGAATCAGCTGAAACAACAAAATTGTCGGTTGGACACCTAGACAGAAATTTATCAAGCTTATCTTCATATTCGGACTGTAGGGCAGCATCTGGTGGGGAGAATTTAGCAGAGAAGTATGAATTCCATTTGGAATCAGGAATAACTTGAGCAGAAAGGCGGGCCCTAGGAGAATCTCTTGATACATTTCTCCAGAAGGAAAGTTGGGACAGAGAAGCTTGCTGGGCTGTCTCTTCAACTATCTGGTTCATGTGGATACATAGTTCTCTTGCAAACTTTCTTTTGGTAGAAAGACGAATGTTAGAAACCCAGCCAGAGCGAGGACGCTCGCACTGGAGCCACAAATGGTACCAAAATTTGGATTTTCTCCAAGCTTCAACTAGGCTCGGATTACTGGACCAGTGCTTTGTGACACCCCGACGTATACGTTTAAGAGGTATACTGGCTTTGTCTGCGCATCACAGAGCATAGCAAATATGTGCAAGATAGATATCTAGCAACATCCGTATTTCATTTGCATCAACTTGCGGATTTTCCATGAGCAGCTGGAATGGAACATGAATTTTATGAAGGACAGAATTAGTTACTGCAGCAAAAAGGTCATCTTGGATATTTTCCCAGTCCCTGTAAAATTGGGCGAGGGGCTGAAGTGGTTGTGTAGTGGGAGTAGACTGAGCAGAGGAACAATAAATAGATGCAGATATTGGAAGGTGGTCTGATAGTTGGAAATCAGTAACGACGTGAATAGGTAACACTTGGAGATTTATAGAAGAAACAGCATGGTCAAGGTTTGATACGTGACTTGAATGGTGTGTGTAAGTGTAATAAAGATCTTTTAGCAATGTCCTAAGCCAATCGTCAAAAATACTAGACAAAATAGAAGTACGCAATAATGATGAGTTATATAAATTACAGTTAAAATCTGCTATAATAATATAGCACTTACCTAAATGGTAAATCTTTAAAAGGCAAGACCCAAGTTTCTCAAAGCCAAAAGTAAATAAAAATTCAGATCGGTCATTGCGATAATCTGTTGGGTGTTGAGGGGGATGTTGAACCAACCATAAGGTACTATTTGCATGCTATTACTACTACTTCTACTAAGGCTAAGGATATGAAGGAGAAATTTTGTGGAAACGTTAAGAGGAGTGATGAATTAAATTGAAACACTCTATGTATATACAGGCTGTTAAAAGGGTATATCAGCAGTATCTCAAAAACGATTTTGAGTATCAGGTCTGAATTTTCAGGGTATGTTGAACTAATATGTATACTACTACCACTACTATTAGCAGTAGTACTGCCACCACTACTGCTATTAGTGCTACTATTAACAGTGTTCATAACACTGATGTAAACCTTTTAGGGACTGTTGAGGGGGATTTTGGATTAGGTAAAAACAAACTATGTGCATGCAGTTATCAAAATGGCATATAAGCAATGTCTCAGAAACAGCTTCAAGTATTAGGTTGAAACTATTGGGGCATAAGAAGGAAATGTTTGACAAGACTAAAAAGGCACAATGTTAATACTATTGCAGCTACTACTACTATTAGTTTATTACTAATTGCTAATACTACCCCCAATGTTCCTACTATTTCTCTTACTATGACTACTACTATTGCTAATACTTAGGGTATTAGTAAAACTTTCAGGGAATGGTAAGGGCAGTGTTAAACTGAATCAAAACATGCTATGTCCATGTTTGTTTTCAAACAGGTGTATTAGCAATATCTTGACCATACCTTAGCATATAAAGCTGGAACTTCCAGGGTATAAAGCTGAAAATATTGATTGAAGGGACCCAATCAATTAGACATTGAAAGTCTAGTGCCCATTTCAAAAGTCAAAACTGATTGGAGGGCAATCAGCCCCCCTCCCCAGCCCCATTTTCTCCAATGACATCCAATCAAAATTTTGAGATAGCCATTTTGTTCAGTATTGTTGAAAAGTCCAGTAACTACACCACTGGGACTACAGCCCATGGGCAAGGGGTGTGAGTTATGTAGTTTGCCCAGTGTTAGTTATATAGTATTTGTCATTAGCAAATGGAGGCATAATTAACCTTTGGTGTACAAAAAGGCCAAAGACATTCAGGTCAAGCTTTCCCGGAATATAGAGGGGAGTGGTGAGTTAAATCAAAACATACTATACCCATGCAGGTTGTCACAAGGGTGCATCTCAGGAATGGCTTGGAGTATTAAGTTGGAATTTTCAGGAAATGATGAGCAGAATGATCAAAATACTAAAATACAAGGCTAAGGGTACTAAGGTGAATATTTCCGGGAATGTTGATGGGGAAGTTGAGCAAAGTCAAAACACAGTATGTGCAAATAGGCTGTTGAAAGGATGACTGACCAAAAGGCAGCATGCAAATACTACTGTTTCAGCTACAACTATTACCATTACTACTACTACTAAGGCTAAGGGTATGAAGGTGAAAATTATAATGAATATTGAGGAGGATTTTGAATTAAATTAAACAAACCATGTGTATGCAGGTTGTCAAAAGGGTGCACAGTAGTACTTAGAATAGGATTGGAGCATTAAGTTTAAACTAACAAAGGATGTTAAACAAACCAAACAAAAATATTTGCATGCTACTAGTAGTACTTTTACTGCTACTACTACTACTAAATCTAAGATTATTAAGGTGGGAATTTCAAGAAATGTACTACTACTACTTCTATTACATCAGCAACTAAGGCTAATGGTATTAAGGTGAAAATTTGAAGGGAAGTTGAACAAAATCAAAACAGACTATATGCAAACATGTTGTGAAAAGGGTGTATCAGCAATATCTTAAAAATGACTAACTGTGGTAAGTTGAAACTTTCAGGGCATGATGAGGGGGATGTTCAACTGACCAAAAGTCAGTATGTACATGCTTCTAATACTCTTACTATGACGAATACTACAACTACTAAGGCAAAGAGTCTGAAGGTAAAACTATATGGAATATTGAGGTGGAATTTGATTGCAGTCAAAACACACCATGTGCATGCATATTGTCAAAAGAGCATATAATTATTATCTTAAGAATGGCTAGAAAATTTAAGCTGAAATTTACAGGGCATGTTGTGGGGGATGATGCATTACTTTAACTACTACCACTACCACTATTAAAACTTTTACTACTAAAGCTAAGGTTATTAAAGTGAGAATTTCAGGGAATGTTGAGAGGATGTTGAACTAAATCAAAACCAATTATTTACATGCAGGTTGTCAAAAGGACATATCAGCAATATCCCAAGAACTCCTTAAGGTATTAAGTCAAAACTTTCAGGGTATGTTGAGGAGATTGTTGAACTAACCAAGGGCATTATGTGCATACTACTAGCTCTAATATTGCTACACTACAGGTACTACTGAGGCTAATTGTATTAAGGTAAAACTTTCAGGGAATATTGAATTAAATCAAAACACATTTTTCAGGGTTGAACTGACCAAAATGCAGTATGTTCATTATAAAACTATTGCTACTACTGCTACTGCTATAAATACCACTACAACTGACGTTAAGCTGTTGAAAAACAAACAAAAAGGCATTATGTTCCTGCTGCTACTAATGGTACTAGTACTACTACAACTATTACTACTTCTGAGGCTAAGGGAAATAAGGTAAAGCTTCCAGGAAATATTTAGGGAGATAGGGTATTAAATAAAAGCAAGCTATGTGCATGTAGGTTGTCAAAAAGTTGTACCAGCATGAACGATATCTCAGCAACACCTTAGAGCATGATGTTGAAATTTTCAGTGCAGGCCTATGCTCAGGGGAATGTTGAACTAACCAAAAGGAACTATATTTATAGTACTACTATTACTGCTGCTACTATGATCACTGCTAATACTGAGGCCAATGGTATGAAGGTGAAAACTTAAAGGGAATATTGAGGGAGGATTTAAATGAAATCAAAACACACTAAGCACACTCAGGTTATCAAAAGGCACATAAGCAATAGCTTAGGAATGGATTTGAGCATTGAGTTGAAATTTTCATAGTATATAAGAGGGATATTGAACTAACCAATAGACAATGTGCATATTAATACTACTAGTCTAATACTTCTATTGCTACAACTAATATTACTACTAATGTAATATTATTGGGAATTTTTTGGGAAATCAGAGGGTGTAGAAGTAATTCAAAAGCCACTATGTTCATGCAGGTTGTCAAAAGGGCATATAGGAAATATCTTATGAACAGTTTTAGAGTATTATGTTGAAGCTTTAAGGGCATATCAAGGGAGAGTTTTAACTAACCAAAACACACTATGTTCATGCTAACACAATTACCTACAATAACAGCTGAGGGTATTCGATTGAAACTTTCAGGGCAACAACTTTTACTACTACTATTAAACTAAATCAGAAGGGTTTAAGCACATCCAGGTTGTGAAAATATTATAGATATTTAGAAAAGATAACATATTTAGGAACATATCACAATGTCTTAGAAACATAATATGAGATTTATTTACAAAGAATGTTGAGGGTGTGTAAAACTAAATAAAAAGTTTCTATGTGTATCTTGATTATCAAAAGGGCATATTTTCAATATTCCAGTAATAGCTAGGGGTGTTATGTTGGTATTAAGGTATTAAGCTAAAACTTTAGGGTATTATTTCTTGTTATTAAGCTAAAACTTTCAGGCTTACTAAAATTCCTACCACTTTTGTTACTATTTCTACTGCTATTGCTGCAAATATTGAACTAAATAAAGAAAGTTCAAGTGCATAGTTTAATTTTTCTATAGACTAAATTTATCTAGGCTAGGATACTATCTTTACTATTTCTACCAACTTGGACATAAAAACATCATATTTTTACCTGGGATCCTGTCTATTTCTTCCTGTAGTGTTAAGTGAAATTTATCTGAGTCTGCAGGGGAATATACTACTATAACTGATACACTACACTTTTTATTCCTGAAAAATAAAAGTAACAGCATAAAGGTGCATGGATAAAATGGTCAGGTATTTTCCTCAGATAGTACTGAAGTGGAAAATAGAGTCCCACAGGGAATGATCCTTTGTCTAACATTATTTAACATCTATATCAACAATGCCCCACAACCTGTCATAAATAAAATGAACCTGTATGCTGATGATTCAAAAATAATCAGCCCTGCAAAAACAAACAAAGAGCAAGCCTTATTATAATCTGACCTAGACAAACTCTCTGATTAGGCAAAACTATGGAGGTTAGAATTCAACAACAAGAAATGCAAGACAATTCATTTTGGCAGAGAGAATGTGAGGGGTCAGTATCACATGTATGGAATAGATGGTGTGGGGCAAATGATTGGTTCCTCCCTCACTGAAAGAGACCTGGGTATACTTGTAAATGATGAATTGAAGTTCACCCAACATGCTCAGTCAGTTGCCTCCAAAGGGCTTCAAACTCTGGGAATTGTAAAAAGAATGTTATGCAGTTGGTCACCAAAAGCTGATGTCAAAGCTATACAAAGGACTCAGCCCCTAGGGGCAGTTTTTTTTTTTTTTTTTTTAATTGTACAACAGTCTAGGAAGTGAAGATGAAGGCTCTTCCCCCTGCAAAATGTGTTGACTAGAATTATTTTTACATGTTATGAAGTAAGAATTGTTTTCTCAACATGTCTTCTTATGTATATCTGGGGTCCTAGGCTTATACCTTATATTATTAATAGCTTCCAAACCTAAACAAGAATTAACAACTTCATTATTCATCATGAGTTCTAGTCCTTGTCTATGCACCCTAAGCTTCTCACTTGAGTAAACAAATTGTATATTGTTTAATTTCATGTTTCCCACCTCTGCTATATAAGGTTCTGAGGTAAATATGGAGCAGTCCACATTTCTGACCTAAAATTTCTGAGTGTAGGCTACTACAAAATGCCTTTTTATGCTCTCTCTAAATATATTAATTGCTTTTGTTGCAAATTCAGTTTTGATCTGATGTAACTTTTCTAACTTTACCCAAATACATAGGCCATATTATAACCTATATTTCTTATGTTTATTGATTCTTGATTTTGTCGCCACCAATTCAATTTATAGGTACACCAGTTTTAATAAGAAGCTGTATCTAAAATAACAGAAAAGGTATCATTTTTGAGGGCTTAAAAACTGAATCTGCAACAAAAGCAATTATCATATTCAGAGAGCACATGATGAAAGGCATCAAGTGCTATATTCACTTTATTTGTAGGTCAGAAATGTGAACTGCTCTATATTTACTGTTTCTGAAACTGCTAAAAAACCAGTTTGAAGCATCTGAATCTCTTAGTTAAAATGTCAATACAACAATTATTTTTTAATGTTACAACATTCTAAATTGTAACTTTCATAATCTTTCAATCATTGAAATTATCATGGCCTCAGTTAAAGCAATGGTCCCAGAACTGATGCAGAACAGGGATCAACACATCTTCTCAAGTCTACACAAAACACTTAAACAAGCATAGCTTCAAACCAGAAGTTCATTCTTGACACAAATGAATGCTATATTTTGACACAGGATGAAATTCGGACTCTAAAGGTATGTGTATTATGGTATGATCCAAGGGTTCCACATAAGGAAACCTGATAAAAAAACAACTCTTACTTCATAATATGTAGAATAATCCTAGTTAACATACTTTGCAGGGGAAGAACCTTTGTCTTCACTTCTTTCCTTATGTTCCAGTTTTTCTATCACATTTTTAAATATTTGTGTCTCTTCTATAAGTCTTGAAAATCATTTATAAACAAATGCCTAAATGTCATCTAACCTAACCTAATTTATCACTATTTGTCTATTGATATGTTTTTGTGAGAAATAATTAGATGACACTGATGGTGTTTAATCACATATAGATTATTTGAAAAATGACAAATGCAATCAAATCAATGTTTCATTTTTTAGAATTTTAGTTAAGAAAATTGTACAACAGTGAATGAAGTGAAGATAAAGGTTCTCCCCCTCTAAAATATGCTAACTAGCCTAGGAATTCTAGGCTTATATATCTATTTATTTGCTATCTTATTAGTGAGTTAGTCTAAACATTTACTGCAAAAAACCCTTCACTTAGAACATTGTAAAAGGTATCAAGTGGTATATTCACTTTTTTTGTAGGTCAGAAATATTGACTGCTCCACATTTACTGTTTCTCAAACTAGCCTACTAATTATATTTGTAAATAGCATAAAAAGGGGGATACCACCAGATGGCTAACTTGACAGTGTATATATATATATATATATATATATATATATATATATATACTAATCCCTGAGTTAGCCAACCAACTTACCAGTATTTTAAGCCTAGGAGTCCAGCTTGACATAAGGAAACATATTAAGAAAACAATTCTTACTCTATAATATGCAGAATAATCCTAGCTAACACATTTTGCAGGTGGAGAGCCTTTATATTCACTTCTTTCCTTGTTTTTCTAAGGAATTCATGAATTTCTTAGAACCTATAGCCTATATTCACAGACTATATACCCCCACCCCCCTAATGTGCAATTAGCCTATATGCCTATACCTAGAATTGCATCCTCAATCTAAACATAACATCCATTTGCATCACAAATGAACTTTACTCCCATATTAGCCATGTGGTGGATGTCCTAAAAAAAAAGGCACCAATTAGCCTAGTAGGCCTAGGCTATGTTCAATTTATTCCTAAGTCAATAACATGAACTGACAAAAACTTACCTATATCTCTAATTATTAGCTATCTTATTAGTGTGTTAATCCAACAATTTACTGCAACAAACTCTTTACCTAGAACTTTACCAACTAGGCTATGATATTAGGACACAAAAAATACATACATTTTCTGGTTCAGTCCAAGTTGACCTTGCGGTTGAAACTCTCCTACAATAATGCCGATTTGACGAACATTCTCAACAAACATTTCGAGCTGGCTTTCCAAATTCTCAAGTTGACTCATTCTGACAGAAACATCAGCATTGAATATCGTTATTTCTTCCTTAAATGTTTTTCTTAACGTTACCGAAATATATACATTAAACAAACAAATATTTTCTTCCAGCATTAAGTGTACATGTGAGATTATAAGCTTGGCTTTTTCGCAGAAATGCTTGGCTATTGTTTCCAAGTTAAAAACTCAACGAAAAAATTGCTTGTCTATGCAAAAAACGATTTATTAAGTGAAATAGTAACTAACATCACCAATTTCATGTTGAAATTTTTCTAACAAAGTGAGGAAATCTCTCAAACCGAAAAGTCAGCCTAAAAACGATCAAAATATAAAGGCCTGTAGCAAAGGCCAAGTAAATGTAAGGTATAATCAAACAATCCTTGTATAGCCATTCACTTTTTCATCTTGGAAAAGATTTCAAAATCTTAATCAGTCCTGACGTAGAGTTTGGCATGTTTGTTGTTACCCCCATCAATAAAAAAGATGAACTGACACTTGTGTCTGGAAGAAGACGTGGCAAAAAATGTATAAGAGACATTAATTATCCATCACGTATTGAAAAGCTCCCTCCTGTAGAATCCCTCTTTCAATTAGATAATTCTGCTAGAACAAGAGGTCTTTCGGTGGAACATTTTGGGAGATTAATTAAAAAAACTCTTTCCAGAAAATAACTTTTTCAAAAAAAAGTAAAGAACTCCATTAAACAAAAAATGAGCAAAAATAAAATCAAATAATCTACCAAGCGTAAAACAACTACAAATCAGCATCGATAAATAAATGAAACCCAAAACGAACAGAAATTACAATAAGTAACCGAGTCAAACTCAAAACCAGCAGAAATTAACATAAGTTGGGCGCAAAACCCCCGTGCCATCCCAATGCCAGAACAAAATTTACACTTTACTGAAAAAATATAAATGTATTTACTTTTATAACTTTAATAAATCAAATAATATTAACATTTTGATTACTAAATATCAGTATATGTAAATTAAATTGACAATGCACATTCATTTGTATTTTTTCAGCAAAGTGAAAATATTGTTCTGGCCTTAAGAAGGCACAGGGGTTTTGCGCCAAACTTATCTTAATTTCTGCTCGTTTCGAGTTTGACTCTGTTATTTATTGTAATTTCTGTTCGTTTTGGGTTTTATTTATTTATCGATGCTGATTTTCAGAACTTAAAACTATGTTGAATGAAATGGCTATCTCAAAGTTTTGATTATATGTGGTTTGGGGAAAAGGGGGGCGTGAGAGGTGGGTTAGTTGCCCTCTAATCACTTTTGACTGTGAAAAAAGGCACTAGCCCTTTGAATCTCGAATCAAATGAGCCTTTTTTAAGTTTCTACGACAACGCCTTCTATAAAAATCTTATATGCTCTCAGGGCATAATTTACAGCCCTTGCCCTAAGGGCTGAGGGGGACTGTCCTCAAGAACATAATTTCTATCTGGAAATATACTACGCTGAACAAAATGGCTATCTCAAAATTTTGATTGAATGTGTTTTGGGAAATGGTGGGTGTGGAAGGGGTGTTAGTCGCGTTTCAATCACTTTCGAATATTAAAATAGGTACAAGTCACTCCAATTTGCAATTGAATGAGCGCTTTTCAAAGTTTCTATGACAACTTCTTCGATACGAAGTGCCCTGCTCTAAAGGGGAAAAAAATAGTAAATAATACATTATGCCAACATCGTTCTTTTATACCCCCAGGGCATAACTTAAAACTCTTGCCCTGAGGGTTGTGGGGGATTGTCCTCCTCTTTACTTAGTCCACGTTTCTTGTCTCGTTCTTGAGTGTCCTCGTTTTTACTTTGGCAGCGCGATCGCGCTACCTATGATTTATAGAACAACTTTCTATATAAACCTTATATGCCCCCTGGGCATAACTTACAACCCTTGCACTAGGGGCTCTGAGGGGATTATCTTCCTAAAAGACCTAATTTCCAGAACGCTCAACTACGTTGAACAAACTGGATATCTCAAAATTTAAATTCGATGTGTTTGGGAAAAGGGTAGGCATGAGAGGGGCGTTAGTCGCTATCCAATCACTTTCAACTATTAAAAAAGACACTAGCTTTCAATTTCCACTTGAATTAGCCCTTTTGAAGTTTCTACGACAACGCTTACAACAAAATCTTTATGTGCCTCAAGGGCATGACTTACAGCCCGTGTCCTTAATGCTATGGGGGGAGGGGTTGTCATCCTTAAATGCATAATTTCCAAAAATTTCAACCACGTTGAATAAAATGGCTATCTAAAAACTCTGATTGGATGTGTTTGGGGGAATGATGGGCGGCGGGGGAGGGGGGGGGAGGTACCCTCTAATCACTTTCGACTATTAAAAAGGGCACTAGCCCTTTGAATTTCCAATCAAATGAGCCCCTTTTGAAGTTTCTACGGCAATGTCTTCTATAAAAACCTTATATGCCCCCAGGGCATAACTTAAAACTCTTGCCCTGAGGGTTGTGGGGGAGTCACCTCCTCAAAAACATATTTTCTATCTGGGAATCAACTACACTGAACAAAATGGCTATCTCAAAATTTTTATTGAATGTATTTGGGAGAATGATGGGCGTGGGGGGGGCTAGTTGCCCTCCAATCACTGTCAACTATTAAAAAGGGTACTAGCCCTTTGAATTTCCAATCGAATGACCTTTTTTAGAAGTTTCTATGACAGCGCCTTCTATAAAAACCTTATTTGCCCCCGGGGCATAACTTAAAACCCTTGCCTTGATGGTTGTGGGGGAGTGTCCTCCTCAAAAACATATTTTCTATCTGGAAATCTACTACCCTGAACAAAATGGCTATCTTAAAATTTCGATTGGATATGTTTGGGGGAATGATGGGCGTGGGAGGGGGTTAGTTGCCCTCTAATCACTTTCGACTATTAAAAAGGGTACTAGCCCTTCGAATTTCCAATCGAATGAGCCTGTTTTGAAGTTTCTACG
The DNA here is from genome assembly GCF_049724085.1 of Artemia sp. Qi Xiang Cuo. NCBI lineage: Eukaryota > Metazoa > Arthropoda > Branchiopoda > Anostraca > Artemiidae > Artemia > Artemia sp. Qi Xiang Cuo. The sequence goes on from NC_142804.1 coordinate 34,141,925, forward strand.
ACAACGCCTTTTATAAAAACCTAATATGCCCCCAGGGCATAACTTAAAACCCTTGCCCTGAGGTTTTTGGGGGAGTGTCCTCCTCAAATAAATATTTTCTAACTGGAAATCAACTACGATGTACAAAATGGCTATCTCACAATTTTTATTGGATGTGTTTGGGGGAATGATGGGCGTGGGTGGACTAGTTGCCCTCCAATCACTTTTGACTAATAAAAAGGGCATTAGCCACCCAAACTTCCAATCTAATTAGCCCTTTTTGAAGTTTCTACGACAACTCCTTTGACGCGAAGTGCCCGGGTATGGAGGACAAAAAAAAACACACTGTGCCCACATCGTTCTTTACTTAGGCAGCGCTAGCACGCTGCCTATGAAAAGCACCAAGTTGAAAAAAACTTCTTCTCTAAAACGTTTCTATTTTTATAAATATCAATTATTCTTCAGTTGCTAATCCGCATGTGTTTTTCCGCAAGTATCGAAAAATTTCAACGAATGTGGATTTGTGTTTTTCTGCAAAACCGCAAACAAAAATCTTTGCGGAATCCGCAAATCCGCATCGATTTTCCGCAATCCGCAGCATGTGGGAACGAAGGGTAACTGTTCTTTGAATATTTGGGAATCCTTGCTGAAAAAACAGTGACTGTTCCTAGCGTTGATGTTTTTAATTAGCCAGTTGGTTACGACTGATAAACGAAACCATTGCGACATCTGTGAGAAGCTCCTGATGTTCCTGTTTACCTCAAAATTGAACTGGCTTTTATAAGTTTGTCTGAATTGATTGATTTTGAAAGTTGAGGTACCGTAATTTAAGCTATTGAACTTTAACCAAGAAATAAATCCTAATTTCAAAACAAGGAAAAAAGGGTCCATAATGAATTAATGCTGTTATTTTTAATCTGCCCAGCCTTTTAGTCTTGTTTTGGATTTTGTCTTTGCTGACATTGGAAAAATTTGATTTTATCTAACTCTGCAATTTACATTAATTCCTATTAATATTTTTTTTACCCCCATCATTGGTTGCCATCTTTCCCATGCAATCGAAAAGACTAATGGTGGTTCAATTTAATTCGTTCATTATTTCAAATATAATGACATTAAATCAATATCTGGCTCAATTATTTTTAAACTTTAATTATGCGTGATAAATGATTTCTTGCTTTGTATTTTAAGTAAGATGTATCTTGAATATAATCTATCATTATAATACAAACATGCTACATTATATTAAATAACTGTTGAATAAAGTACTATAATCCTGTTTGATTTCCCCTGAATCACCAATTTTTAGCAAATCAACATGCTAAGATCTTATTTTTCTGATCTTACATCTTTCCACTAAGCTATTAAGGTTTGATATGGATTTTCATTTAAGCTTTCATTTTTTTTATTCAATTAACAATTCTACTTCTTTTAAGATTGACTGACTAAATGATCTTATTTCTGCTCACTTTAATGATTAGAAATGCTCTTTACTTTTCTTTGAAAATTTTTCTTTTTTGAAAAAGTTCTGAAAATAATAGATGAGTATATCAAAAGCCAGCTAAAATCTTGAGAATTATGCCTAAAAAAGTTGCACCAGTGATAAAAATTTCTTCTTCTTTAAGCTAGATTACTTAAATTATTTTTTAAATATTTATTTGTAAAATAGTTTTTATCCGCTAAGGATAACAAAAGATTATTTCATTTTTACCGTATTTTAATAAACACATTTCTAAGAATTGTTTCCTGCAGTTATAATTGTAAGGAAGCGCTTTTTTGGCTAGATATAATGTCCATTGGGCATTCAAGTCACTGGTGCATGCAGAAATAGCTTTTTTTTTTTGCAGCAAAACAGGCAAAACACTACTGCGGTTAAAGTAGGAAGTGAGGTTAGCAGCTGGTTTCGTATCAAATCAGGAGTTAAGCAGGATTATTTTATATCATTCTTCATATGGAGTATTTTGATGGACTTTGTCTTAGAGAGAATAGGACAGGTAATGGGAGACCACGAAATCAAACGGGGAGGAAAAAATCTCCTGGACTTAAAATTATGCTGGCGATTAAAGCATTCTAGATGAAAATATGAGCAAAATAGTAAACTTTTAGAGACTTGACGAGTTCTGAGTGCTAGAATAAGTTTGAAAATTAATGTTAAGAAGACTAAGTCACTAAGGCTCGGAATAAGTGAAGACGAAAAGGTGACGTTGGTTAACGAAAAGATTGATCTGGTGGGCAGCTTCACTTACCTTGTTAGTATTGTTAATAAAGACGGTGAGAACAGCAAAAATGTTAAAAGTTGAATAGCCAAGGCTCAGGGTATTTTTTCACAGTTGAAAAAAAGTTTGGAAGAACAAAAAGATAAGTCTACAAACCAAAATTAGAATATCGGAAGCTACAATGATGACAATAGTCAATTATGGTTCTGAAGTATGGGTACTCCGAAAAGCGGATGAAGATTTGCTAGATGTTTTCCAGAAAAATTTTCTACGGTTTGTTCTGGGTACCCAGCTGACTGACCATATTTCAAACAGTAGACTCTACGAAAAGAGTGGTTCATTCCCGTTTTTTTGGGCTGTAATGATAAAAAGATTGAGATGGCTAGGGCAAGTGAAGGTGAAGGATACAATCTTAGCGGATGACAAATGACAGATTGTAAAAGATTGTCCTTTTTGGCCAACTGTCTAGGGGTAAACAGAAAGCAGGTTGTCCACGCTTGGGATGGAAGATTTCATAAAAAACATTTAAAGGAAATGGGAACTTCCCGGGAGGGTGTAAAGAGGGAGGCTTTGAATAGGTTGGGATAGAGGAGGAGCACACATGGCTGTGTAGGTCTTAGGTGGCTTGTTGCTGCGGTGAGCTGTTAGCAGTGGTAGTAGCAGTAAAACAGGCAGCGAACATGTCTCTCATTAGGCAAGCAGTGGAGTCTGAAAGTTCATCTTAAGCCACCTGCTGATAAATATAGTTCTTCCAAACCGTTTAATGAAGGTCAGGCAAAGGTGCCAGTCAGGGAACTGTTTCTGCCCTAGCACTTTCAATAATTGCATTTTAGACTCTCAAGCATAGTGTTTTAAACTTTTATACTGCTTTTTCCTAAGCTCCCTCGTGTGTCTTACGCTTATGGTATTTCGAATATCTAAAATTTTAGAATCCGAAGTGTGTCCAGTTGTTTGTGGTGTCCCACAAGGTAATCTTCTTGGTCTGATTCTGTTTTTGGTTTTTGGTAGATGATGTGACTAGTCTTATCCCCCATTGTTGTTTTAGCGTTAGTGGTATGACAAATAATAACCAGAATGAATCAGTATTATTCCCTTATGATATTGTAACTACCGCCATTGAAAAGGTAAAGAAGTTGCACCAGACGTCAATGATTAATAATGTTAATATGTTACATTCTTGTTTGACGTTAAATAGGCTTAAGGTTAATTTGGGTAAGCGAACTTTTGTCAATTTTTCCTGTTTTCCTGTTTTTATCCTTCAATTCAGGATATTGTAACACAGGGTGGAATTTTAAAGTGTATTTCTTCGACTTAATACTCGGGGGTTTGGTTTGAAGAGATTGTATTACTCGCAGTATATGTACCACCTGTTTGTAAAATTTGGTCTAGTAACGTGGGTATAATTAGAAAACTTAAGTATTTTTTCCATTTATTTGTCATACGCTTTGTTTATTTTTCCCGTGTCTATTCATACACGCTGTATTGGGGTACCATTTATTTTGGTACATTTTAACCGTTATATGGCTTATACGAATTCTAAAAAACAATGCGATTGGATTGTTGGTTGGCCCAGAGCCCTTGGACTTGGTACAGAACGACTATGAGTGATTAAAGGTAGTGGCAGCCTTTCAATTAAGAGAGTTATACACACTTTTGACAAATTTGACGAAATTGTTTTGTTATAAGAATTGTTTATCCATTAGGGAGTGTGTTACGAACTGGTTATTTTTTCCTTGTGTTGGTGTATTTTACCACCACCATCCTAGACAGTTTTTGGCTTATTTAGGTGGTCGCTAAACTAGTGTAGTTAGTATTTATTTTTTATAATAAATTTTCTCTATCTCTCTTAGTTGGATCGTTTATTCACATGTAATGTTATTTGTAATGTTTATATAATGTATTTTATGTGCAATGTATATACAATGTATGTTTTGTAATGTAAGGGTTTTTGTAATGTTTATTTGTATGTATGTGAGCGTCTATTTGCTGACAACTCTGCTTTGTCGTGCTTTGTCAAATGACTTTTCTTCCGTTTTTATTGTTTTTATTTGCTCTTTTACTGTTTTTCTTAACTGAACAGTTTCTTCATAAATTTCTTTGTTCATTTATGTGCGCATTATCTTAAGATTTGTTATTATTTTCAAAAGACTCTTAACTAGTTGATAGACAATTTATTGTGGTACTAGTACAGATTGTACGCAAAAAAAGACGATTAAATGTAATTACCGTTCTCTTGAAAAGATATATTTTAGTATGGATTCAAGTAACTTAGAAATGTGCTTAAGCAACAATCTAATGCTTTTCCATTGATTGCGGTGGCAATATGCTGCTCCGGCGATGATTGTCATCTTTAATGGTCTCCTAGTATTTGTGACCAAAAAAATACAAAATAGCAGAATAAGAAAATTTTCACAGCGAACGGGAATGTGCGTGTCGCACGAAGCCCACATGCGTAATGTACTGTTGCATTTCAACTGCATCCCTTGTAACTGAACCCCCAGGAAACTAAACCCTGTAATTGAACTCCTGTGCAACTGAACCACCATGCAACCGAACATTCATGTAACTGAATCTTCGTGTAACTAAAACCTCGTGCAACATTATCCCATTTAACTAAACCCTCGTGTAACCGAACCCCCATGTAACTGAACCCCCCGTGCAACTGAACCCCGTGCAACTGAAACCCCATGCAACTGAAGCCCTGTGCAGCTGAATCCTTATGTAACTGAACCCTTGGGCAACTGAAACCCCGTACTCAATTTTTATTCTAAAAATTTCAGGTAACATTATGGGGTAAAACACAAGTTAGAACCTTTGTATGTTCAATCTTGTTGGAATTGTTTGTTTTTTAAAGTCATTAAAAATTTGCCTGTCAAGATGATCCATAAAAAAGCTCTGTTTTGCTGTGAACACTGATAGACTCCAAGATATAAATTTGAGAGAAACTTTCCTGGAACAGGTAAATGCTAAACTGGAGAGTTGAAAATTTGACAATATAGAAGATGAATGAAATAATTTAAGGAAACATGTTTGTGAAGTTGAAGATAGAGTCTTAGGGATGAAAGTTATAAAAACAGCTAGGAATATTAGTGAAAATGTTTTATGTTTAACAGAGACAAGGAATTATACAGTAATTCCTGTACAAAAATTATATGAGTGATAGATCATACGAAAATAAGAGGAATGTAAAGAAAGTGGAGAAAGCATTAAAACGTGAATTAAGAAGGAGTGAAGTTGGGGCCGTGGATGAAACTATCAAAGATATGGAAGATGAAGGCAGACGACGTAATATTAATATCTTGCACTGACATATTAATAAATTAAAAGGGAATAGTCAGTTTCAACTTGACCCTGTTGAAGATAGAAATGGGCCCTGAAAAGGGAGCAGTCGTCGTAGCAGTAGAACAAGTATTAGCAGTATGCATAAAATGCCTTTTGGTTAGTTCAACATCTCCATCACGTACCTTAAGTTCCAACATAACCCTCAAAGTGGTTCACAAGGTATTGCTAATATGTCCTTTTCCAACTGCATATACATAGTGTTTTGATTTAATTCAACTAAATCAGCATTTCCCTAGATTTTCACCTTAATACCTTTTTTTTTTGTTGTGGTATTAGTAGTAGCAGTAGTAGTCACAGTAGTGGTAGCGGTAGTGGTGGGGGCGCCAATATGAGGGGTGGGATGATGTCCCCCTCCCCCCTGAGGTCTTCAGAAAGGAAATTGTCGGGCGAAGCTCGACAAAAGTAGCTATCGTTCGGCACATAGTGAAGCTTCGGGAAAGGGGTTTCATCAAGCGAAGCCTGACGAAACTTACTACTTCATGAAAGTGATGCCGACGGAAGCCTATTGGCTCTCTAAAAAATGACTAGTCGAGTGGAGTCCTGCAAAACTTGGTGTTTTGTTGGTCATGAAAGACTTCCGTCATGCAAAAAAACAACAAAATTTACTGCTTCATCTGCACAAAGTCGACAGACATCAATTGCCCCTCTTAGAATACGACTTGTTGAGCCGAGCCCTACAAAACTTGGTATTTTATTGGTCAAATCTAATGTCTTTAAAGACTTCTGTCGGGCAAAGGACTACGAAGTTTACTGCTTCATTTGCGGGAAGCTAACAAAAACTTAATATTTTGTTGGTCCATTACTATGTTTTATAAGACTTCCCTCGGGCAAAGACAACGAAATTGACTGGTCCATCTGCGCGAAGTTGACAGAAACCAATTGGCCAACTAGAAAATGACTTGTCAGGTAGAGCCTTACAAAACTTGATATTTTTCAACGATTCCATTGGCTGGGACCATTCCAGTGGCTCTGCTAAGAAAAAACTTGTCGGGAAATATTTTTCTTTCTTTCCAAAATATCGGAAACAGCTGACATATTTTGCTAACAAATGCGTCCATATAACTGCAAGGTTATACTAAGCTCATTTAGAGCTAAATCTGTGTCTCTTATTCTCAGAAGCGCTATAGAAAATAATACAACCGAGGGCATGAAGAATTAAAACTTCATCAATAGAAAGAAACAACTTTTAATGCTAGATTCGAAAATTTTGCTGCTTTGCGCCACTATACTTATTTTAAGATTTAGCAAAAAAAATTAAAAAAGAAGGCAGGAAGCCCAGTAAACTGGGTTATACGACAGATAGCTGGTGACATTCGGCTTGTTCCGGTTTTTCATCCAATTGCCCATTTCGATGTAATGTCTCGAAAGAAGATTGGCTAGCTCATTGTAATTTTCTCCGTCATGGTTCTTCCCACAAAATGCCTGCCTTTGATTACCTAAAGTGGTGGTACCATTTAGTATTATGTGCATAATACTACGCCCTCTTCCCCTTTCTTTTTCTGACTCTATGCATTTCATTAGTTCTTCCTTGTTAATTAAGCTTGGTAATGATTTATCTCTTTCTCTAAAAAAATAAGATAAAGTACAGAACTTAGTGACCATTTGATTCGAAGTGAATGACGGGCTTTCCAGCCTTGTTGCTCTTGCTTCGCATTTTGTGCCAGTTTCTAGTTCCTTTTATTAATGAAGAATCTTTATTTCTGCATTCGCGGCCATGTCCTGTTGGGAACACCGAACAGGAAAAGCAGTAGGCTAAATATTTCTCGACTCTAGGTGCGCGTACTCATTGTACCAGTTTCTGAAAAACCTCAGCTTGTGTTTGGAACTCTGGTATTGGGTTTCCTTGTTTATTTGCAAATTGATTTTTTGGCTTGCTCTAAACTTTCGGCTTCAGATTCTACTTCTTCCATTCTTGACATTTTTCGAGAAATGAATTTCTGTGACTGACAAATAAGCCCAGTCCCATATTCACTGATTGATCACTTTATGTCTAGCACTTGTATCGCAGTGTCTAATTTGTTAGTGACGGAATCCAACTAAACTTCAATTGTCAGTTTTTTTTGCTGCTTCGGTAAAGCCAATAATGCAAAAAAGAGGAGCAAAGATATTGCCGATTCCTACCGTTTCTTTGTGATCAATTTCTGAGCAGCGAACTTCTTCCAATGTTTTTTTGTTTCTTTCACCAGATTCCACAGTGTCAGACCTGAAGGGATAAGTAACTTCGATTTTTCCAGCTGCATCGTCTTCTATTCAGACTCCGATATTTTTCAAGGATGGGCCAGGACGAATTTCCTCAAAAGTTCTATGAAATATTACTTCAATTTCACCATAGTTGTTTGTCTGTATTTCTTTTAAATATTCGAAAAAGTTGAAAAGCTCGAAACAGATTCAATAACTTTTATAAGGAAACCTGGCCAGAACCTATTGCACTTGAAAGGAAATTTCAAAACTGTATTTTTCTTTGCTTCTTGCAGGTAATTTGGTACGCTTTAGTTCAGATTACTTCAGTTCCATTTTAAAGCATACCTTGAAAGGAAAAAGAGTAAGAACCCCAAAAGAAGAGAGCAAGTTCAAACGTGTAGAGATCCGCTGCATAGTAATACCACTATATTGTATATGTATCTAAGTATAATCCAATGTCTCTAAAACTCACGCGGCTCCAATGTTCCGATCCTGTAGCAAAGAATACTTACCAGGACTGTCTTATAACTCACAAAACAAAATTAACTTAGATAAAAATACATAAGCTTTGCATATTAAAGGGACATGTTCACCTCCCTTCAGAATAACTCATTTTTCTTAGCATATATAATAAAAATTAAGGACAGATTATTTTAGTTATTCCGAACCTTATTATGATTTCCTTGTTTAGCCATTAAGTTTACTGCCCTTAAACAAACTGACACTTGTTGATCAAAGTCCCCCTTAAAAGTAAGATTCTGCTCAGATTTTGCGAATCCATCCTATCAAATCGTGTACTGACAACTAGTACATCTCCTGAACTTCTGTGAGAAACATCTTTCGCTATCTGAGAATGCGATACAAGAGGTGGCTGTGATTGCGAAACACTAAAACAAGAGGCACCACTAAAAATACACTCTAAGCTTTCTGTTGACTTAAATTGCACTAAGCTATCTTGCTGGTCGAGGTAAAGTTCGCTCGTCACAGGGCCTCTAACAGTTTTCTTTGAGCTTCCTGGCATCATTTTTGAATATCGAATAGAGTGGTCTTTTACATAATATTTGGCCTAATCTTCACCTCGGTACTGTCTTCAGTTCCTCACTATGATGCTTTTGAATGTGGGTAGCTCGATAATCAGAGTAAAATTTGTTATACCTTTCATCTTTCTTTCTTTTGAAACAAACTTCACTCACAAGCTTTATTCTAGTTCTGAATCTTTTCCTTTATTCTGCAAACATTTTCATGTACTGATGATGTAAACAAATAAAATTGGGCTCCAAGCGTCCATTTAAATGCAGTATCGCACTAATTCAAATTGCAATTCTTAGATCACTGAGAACGTTAATCCCCTGTCAACTTTCCTCACTCTTGACAAACCGGTTCGGTGTGAATTTGTTTCGAAATGTGTATTCACCACACCGTTCGAGAAATATGTAGGGGTATCTTCAACAAAATAAAAAGATAGTATGTACATCCAGTTTTCAAGTAATAAGTGCCTGTATTGTGTCGAGAACAGCTGAGGGTATTAAGCTTAAACTTTGAGGGCATGTTGAGTGAATATGGAAAAAGGCCGGAGTAAACCTAGACCGCATTCAATGCCCGTTTTAGCTGTAATCTCCTCAAAGCCATCTGATAAAATTTTTCTATATAGATTCACAAAGCTCAAAAATATTCAACACAGGTTTTTATTGCTCAACGTTGAATTAAGGTCGGATTCGTCTGAAAAAAAGATAAATAAATCTGCTTTAATGGTTTGTGACATCTGATTTTTTTTTTTTTTTTTTTGCAACAGTAAAACAGAGCCATCTTATGAATGATCTTGACATTCATAATATCATGGGGCATTTATGCCCCATGATATTACTTAAGATTGATCGAATACAGAAAAACTAAGTCCTGGGGTTCAATTACAAGAGGGTTCAATTGCACGGGGGTTCAGTTGTATGGGAGTTCAGTTACACGGGGGTTCAGTTGCAGAGGGGTTCAGTTATTAGGGGGTTTATCTAAACGGGGGTTCAGCCGCGCAGGGATTCAGCTGCTTTGGATTCAGTTAAACGCACACCTGAAAATACACCTTGTATCTGTACTGAAGAATATTAATTTCAGGTGGAAGTACTTTTCTTCGGCTGTGTAATGAGCTTAATTTAAAGCGGCAGTCATCCTTATAATCAGGGTTGTCAACTGGACATATTTTATGTCCAAAGGACATATTTCTATGTGCCTGGACATAATGACATAATAGGGCAAAAAATGGACACATTTAGACATTTGGGACATAAAGTGGACACATTTTCAAAATTTAATACGTAAAACAAATTACTTTCATAAAACAATGTCACTCATCACCAAATGAGTGCTAAGACTTAAATCTACTTATTTTTTAAGCTCGGTATTTATTTTACGGGGTTGCTTTCAAATTCAAATTCATTTAATTCAAAAACAAGATATAGATCTCGTGGGCAAAGCCCAAATATGATGTCTATTAGTCATAATTAGCAAAATAAAATTGTATGATAAAACTTCGTCAGGATAAAAATAAACTAAAGAATAAAAACCCTTGAGATTGAGAATAAAATTATCTGATAAAACTTCATCAGGATAAAAATAAACCAAACAATAAAAACACTAGAGATCATTGCAATACTTGACAAAGCTTGGCCCAAAGCTTTTACTGTAGCGCATGGTGTTATAGTGGACTGGGTTTAGTTTTGGAACCTTCTGAGCCACGTCCCGGGGGGGACGAGATCATAGAGGGACAAAAGGGGGGGGAAGGACTCATTGGCAGATGGGATGTTGAAGGAGGGAGGAGCCAAATCTTTGGCATAATTTTTCTCGGCGGGAAGAAAGGGACTTAAATTCCTTGAGGTAAAAGGAGTAAGGTAGAGGGGAACAAATGATTTGCAGTGATCTCTTCTGAACTCGTTCTATTTTATCAATTTCATTCTGGTTAAGGCAGTGATCCTGCTTGCTCTTCCCTGAAGCAAACTTTCTGAAAATGCCTTCAAAATTCTTTCACCTATAAATGGAATTGTTAGCCCTGATTTTTACTCGCCACGGTCAAAATAAAGGACAAGCTGTCGCCTTTTTTCATATAAACTTACTTCCGGCTTCCAAACGTCACAAAAAAAGCTCAATAAAAAGTTAACAAAATGAAACCTTTCGATTGTTGATGGTCTGAAATCAAAACTAAAGCCAAGTTGTCAAACACCCGGAGTAAATTCCTTCAGTTTGAAAATTATCATCACGGGAAAGGAGCTGAGAGAAATTTAAGTAAGTAAAAATTTAATTTTAGGTGATATAGCTCAATTATATATATGTATATATATATATATATATATATATATATATATATATATATATATATATATATATATATATATATATATATATATATATATATATATATATATATATATATATATATATATATATATATATATATATTTATATATATATGAATATATATAAATATATTTGAGTAGGGGACAGCCCTTTTAACATACGGAATAATTTCTGTTCGTTTTAAGTTTTAATAACGGTCTTACTTTCAGTTAAAAAAGCTTGTTTGTTTATTTAATTTCTGAACGTTTTTGAATTAATGCAGCTTAGATGTTGGCTCACCGTACATGAATAATTATAAAGAAATTTGCATAGTAATTCTTTTTTTTGGTTAATTGGCTTTCGCGTACTTTTGATCTAACGTAACTTACGAATTAATTTACGTAACCCGTAGTCAATACCTCGCTTTTTACGCCGAAGTTCAAATATTCTTCCAGTTTTATAAGAATGGCCCCTTAATCACAAATGCCGTTAATTAGAATAAATAGTTCTGATGAAACTAAAAAAAAATTAAGCGCAAAGAGCGAGGTAATGACTAGGGGGCGAACCCAATCATGTACGTATTAATTTCTGTTTGTTTTAAGTTTTGGTGTTGCTCCTTACTTTCAGTTGAAAAAATTGTTTTTTTATTTAATTTCTTATTGTTTTTTAAATAATGCTGGGAAATCCGACGTCCCTTCAAAGCAATGTCTCTTCCTCCACGGAAAGCTCCTCTCACGTAAAACCCAACCCTCCCCTCCCAACTACCAGAAAAAATTTGCCCTGAAAACTTCTGTATACTTCTTAATAACCAATATTATATGTTAACATTGGACATAGTTCATAAATTGAAGACCGTCCCCCGGAGACTGTGGGGGTCATCCTCAAAGACATAGTTATTTTATTTTTCGAACTAGCTGAACAAAATGGTTGTCTAAAAATTATGATCCGGTGGCTTTGGGAAAAAAGTGAGCGTGGGAGGGGGCTTAGTTGCCCTCCATTCCTTTTGGTCACTGAAAAGGGGCACTAGATATTTTCAATTTCCGTTCTGAATAAGCAAATCCATCAGTTTTCTGGTCTGCCCTAAGAAAATGTAAGGATGCCAAGGATAAAGAAAAATACAAGGATCTTTGTGATATAATGCTTACATTATGTGGCCTGCCACACTCTTCAGCAGCTGCTGAAAGACAATTTACGCTACTTGGTAACATCAAAACCAAATTACGGAATGGTCTTCTAGTGCAAACGACTAGTTGTTTAATACATGTCAAGCAACTAATTAAGTGTTCTGGAACGTTGCTAGAATCCTGGATTATACATTTTGAATTGCGCAAGAAATACTCCGGTTGGCAAATAGCTAGCAAAGAAAGAAATAAGGCTGACTCTTATGCCGAACATAATTTTCAAGATAAATTATCGCTAGAAGACTAATCTTAAGCTTCCACAAATTATTTTTAATTTTTTTTTTATGAGTTTTGTGCTTGTATTAAATGTTTTTTTTTTCGTTTTCAATATATTTGATGTTGACTGGCCGCTTTGAAAGATATTTCCAAAGCGTCTTTTGGTGAATATCCCAGTTGATAAGAAAAATAACCTCTATGTTCTGAGATTTCAAGATGGGCATATTTTGGACATATTTAAGACGAAATATGGACATATTTTTGCTAAAAATGACATAATTTTGGATACTTCAATATATTTGATGTTGACTGGCCGCTTTAAAAGATGTTTCCAAAGTGTATTTTGGTGAATATCCCAATTGATAAGAAAAAAAACCTCTAGTTTCTGAGATTTCAAGATGGCATTATTTTGGACATATTTAAGACGAAATATGGACATATTTTTGCTAAGAATGACATAATTTTGGATATTGAGGGGACATATTTACGGACCGAGAACTTGGCAACAGTGCTTATAATTCGGAAAATTTGAAAATCGTGACATGGGCAACTTGTTAAGGTTGTTGGCTCCAGAAGATGGGTGTTTCTCGCCTCCTAAAAATGACCTCTTCTTAGATTTTGAAAGTGAGTTTTTTCTTTAAATGATTTTAATCAAATTGGCCTTGAAAGAATCCCAGGGCAACAATTCTGTAAGTCAAAGGAGCCCCACCCTTATTTTGACTAGCCTAGGCCTAGATAGGCTAAACCTACTTGAAATTTAAATTGCTTATAGCTCACTTAATCCTTGTGAAAACCTATATGGAGGGTTCTTCAGTTCTCAATAAGTGCCAGAGGGTCTGTGTTTCTCACCCCCTAGAAATTATATTTTAGATTTTGAAATTGAGTAGGCTAGGCCTAGTTGCTAAATTTTTTGTTGTTCATATTATTGACTTATGAATAAATTAAACATGCCACTTGATGCCTTTTTTTATGTTTTTTTTTTCCAAATGTAATAATCATTTTTGTTGGAAACCCCCCTAATGTGCAATACCCTGAATTGCTATATATAGGGGAGGGGGGGAAGGGGTAAAATTCATTTCCAACAAAAATGCTTATTATATTTGGAAAGAGCATAAGAAAAGGCATCAAGTGGTATGTTTACTTTATTTGTAAGGCAGTAATATGAATAACAAAAAATTACCCTCTTTCCAAATAGGCTATAATAATCATTTTTAGTGGAAATAAATTTTACCCCCACCCTATACATACCAATTCAGTGTGTATATTTGCCCATTAGAAGGAGGGGTAAATTTAATTTCTTATGTAAATAAGAGGTAAGTTTGAACTACCCCCCCCCTAATGTGCAAATATATACCCTGAATTGGTATATGCAGAGGTGGGGGTAAAATTCATTTCTGACAAAAATGATTATTATATTTGGAAAGAGCATAAAAAAAAGGCATCAAGGGGTATGTTTACTTTATTCATAAGTCAATAATATGAACAATGCAAAATTTACTGCCTAGTCTGTTCTGTTCAGTTATAGGCCTACTAGACCAAAGTTGCCCCAGTTCCAAGACATCAGTTTTGAAAAGTACTTGAGCCCAAAACCTACCTTGCCTGGGCTAGTAATTCTTGTGGGGAGTTAGCACCACTGGTGGAACATAGAAATATTTTGGTGAGTCAAGGGCAGGATGTGTACCCTTTGGCTGACTATACTTCAATGGCTTAATTTTGAAAAAAAAAAAATCCACATGAATGATATAACACTCAAATGCATTTAAAGAGCAAAAAAGACACATGATAGTGTTGCAATGGTGTTATACATTGTATAAAAAAGGGCTGTATTAAGACAATATTTTTTATTAGTAGGCTATGAAATATGCCTAGAGAATGATCCCAAAAAATATACCAAGTTAAAAGCCTTTTAAGCTTTCTTTATGTGACATATCCTTCATATTCTTCACAAAGAAACAATTAGATATAATATTTTATTCTAGGTGGTCTTAATGCTCAAAATAAAGTATAGAATAGCTTCTGGCAAATGATTCAAGTCTTTTTCTATTTGCTCCCTTTAATTTACAGACCTGACTTGATACTTTTAATAATAATTTTTTCACTATATTGATCTCCTGATTGATCCCACATGTCTTTACACAATGATTCATGTTACAAAGGTCCCTGAACTGCAAACATATTTTATAGCCACTCTTATTTATATTTAATATGGCTCTTTACTTTTTGCTGTAAAACTTATTTTTCATAATTTTTTTTTTAATCCTTGTTAAAGGCTACTTTCTTTTGAATTTGTTTCTTGATTTGAAGTGCCTTTCCTGAATGCTGCCTACTTTGATCAGGATCAATTATGATGGTGTTTTCAAACAGGATGAAGTGATCTAAGTTATCATAAAGGGGCTGGACAAAATTGATATAAAATTTCTAGGCCTTTTTTATAATCCCTTGGCTCTAATGATGGAAGATTTTTCTTTGAATAGCCTCTCCCCTATCTGTTGCTGGGTCCTTCCAATATATAAACAACCATAAAGGCCAAAGATTTTATACCCATCAGCAAGGCCATACCCAGAATTTTTTTCAGGGGGGGGTTTACTCAAAGATTTTTTTTTTTGGGGGGGGGTTCAAACCCCTCCCCCCCTCTGGGTATGGTCTTGCCCATAACCTAGATTGAGGCTGGTGTCATCCTTATTGTAGTTGAAGAAATTCTCTGTTTTTTTCTGAAAGTGATACAGGCTTTAGTTGTTTTACTCATGCCTGGTCATTTATGGAATAGCTTTAAGTGCATTTTAGGAGAATAAAAATGAGCTTTATTCATGTACATTATTTCTGCTAATAAGGTATAGGACATGAACAAAATTTCCCACTTTCATCAACTTATTTTTTTTTTATTTTAATAGATGCTGAGCCAACAACAGAGGAAGAAGCAGTGTACAATAATGTTAAAGCAGTTCTAGTCAGGTCAACTATTGTGTTGGAAGAATTACAATCATACAAGGGGGCTAGTAAGGAAATAAGAGATGTATGATTTCTTTTTATCTAGTTGTAAATACATTTCATTGTCTCATTGTTTTACCTTTTGTTGTTTGTACCATGGAAAGGTAGTGTGGTCTTTCTTGTCATCTAGCTTATGCAGAGCATTTGACCACATATCTGATGATATAGAGCCAAAGTATTTATTTAGAAAAATTTTCATTGTTGTAGAATAATTCCTCATTTTTTTGCCTATTATTGTTTGTATTTCTGATTAATGCACCATCCAACCGTGATCTATAGACAATAGGAACTGTTGCTTCCTTGACCCTCTGTTATTTATGGTGAAGTCTGATTATTGCTTTCCTGGTATCAGTTTAGAGTGAAAATAAAAGACAGTTGGTAATTATAAGGATTGCATTTAATAATTGCCTTTCAAATATGTTTGAAATGATATATAATGGTTAAAACAAATACAAGTGTTTAATTTAATTTAGAAAATGATTCATCTCTTATTTGGTAAAATAGAAACAAGCTTGATGATGATCTACCTATATTTTAGCATGATTGGGTTTCTGAACAACTACTATGCAATCAGGATAAAAACATGTTTAGAATTATTTTATTAATGTGACTTACACTTGAAAATCATCACAAAGGAGTTTGAAATTTAAATCAAAAGTTGGCAAGTCAAATTAGGCAGTTTTACAGCAGAAACACACTTGGTGTTTAGCAATTGTAATTTATAAACTTGTTTTTTCAAATACTTTTGTTATTGTTTTTTTTTTATTTGCATAGCATTATATACAAAAGACTATCCTACTTGATAAAACTACAATAAATTGTCTCCTGTTCCCCAGTATGCCAAACAGGCTGAAGCTGTTAAGCACATTGTTTAAACATTTGTGCATTGCTTTGAGCCAATGGTTATTTTTTTGTCTCTATGAATAGTTTTCTCACATCCTTTCACAAAAAATTAGTAACCATTTTCCCCAAACAATTGGTTGTTCATTAATTAGAAAGAAATTTCACCAACAGGAATAGGAACTGAATTCATATTTTCAAAAGGCAATATTTAAAAAAGAGCCATGTAAAGCAGTAAAATATTTTTGTTCTGAATTTATGGTTGATTTCATAGCTTCTACTGGTATTAGAGCAAAGATAATGTATCCTGTTTGTAAGTTAGTGAGCCGGGTTATTTTCAAACTTCTAATATAATCTTTATGATTGATAAACCAGAGGAAAGATTTAAGGCATAAATTTTCGATATTAGAAAAGATGGGAGAATGGAGCAACAGTTTTTCTATTGTTATTGTCAGTCTGGCCGAAGATGCAAAGATTTAGCATAAGTATAGAATACTTTGGAACAAACTAGAGATTATATAGGTTTTTCAGACCAATTTCTGACTATTTGAATTTTCTGCTTCTTTAACACAAGTATGACATCAAAGTTAAGGAAGAACTTCCTAAATTGAAGAAAAAAAATCATTCATAATTTTTTGGTTTTTCTTTAGCAACAGGTCTTTGGCACTAGAATTTCCTGTTTGACTAGCTAAATGTTTAGTCAGACTGGGTTTAATGTCACGTCATCTGTTATTGCTTACTACAGTAAAGTGGCAATGAGACTTAACTTTGAGAACAAAGAATCTGGGTTCAAAGTACTCTGTGGTACACTCCTTTGTTTCACACTGAACTATTTTTGTTTACATGTTGACAAAATTTAAGTTGTTGCATAATTTAGGTTTTACAGGAGAATGAGGAAACATTAGTTATGGGTTTTAGTTGGTATTATCAAATAGGTTTTTGAACATGGAATTGAAAATGAAATAGTTACATAGTTGTACTAGTAGTTGCAACCTAGTAAAGAGCAACATCATCCTCTACTAGCTGAAAAACACAGAATGGGTTCACAATTAGATTCAGCTGAACAGTAGGCTAATATCAGTTTGATTGAACTGAATAGTAATTTTCAATTTGATTCAACTGAATAGTAATTTTTAATTATAACAAGACATGTTGAGCATCTCAAAAAGGAGTCTGAAATCCCACAAAAGGTAAATCAAGGTTAACTAAAATACTTTGTTGAAATGATGAATGTCGAATTCTTTTAACCAGAGGCTGAACACCCCCCCCCACCCCTTTTACAACATTGAAAATCACATTTTTGCACTAGTAGCACTGATTTGTCTCTTTTTTTATTTTGTTTTCTCCCAAGGTGATTGTACTGGATCAGTTGTTGAAGAAATCAGGAGAGGGTTCACTTGAACAAAAAAGAAAATATCTGAATACCCTTTCAAGTAACAAAATAGATAGCACTGTCATAAAGGACTGTTTTATGCTATTTTGTGCTGCATAACGTTAGTTTTGGCCCAAACAGGACTAAAACGCTAGATAATGATAATTTTGAGATAGCCCATCAATATATCATAGTCTAAAACCCTCTACTGGAGTTTTATAGTTTCCCATCTTGACAACCAAGGAAAATTGTATTTTAGCATGGGTAGCACAAGTATGGTTTCTCCAGTGGATTTTGATGAGTTGTATTTGTTATGGAAATATCATCCAGAATTACCCAATATTGAGGGGATTTACAACAGTTGGTACCAAATCAAACACTCTGGAAAAAGAACCAATAGCAAAGAAAGTAAAGATTGATAACACAATAGAAGCTGCCAAAGACAATTTAAAGGAAGGTATTTGACAAAGTAAAACAAAGAAAATGGGGTCTTAAGAAATTGTGGAGTGACAAATATCTCTCATGTAAAACCATTTTGAGAATAGAAATTTTCATTCAGGTTTCTAGATTCAAGAACAGTTCTTAGGGAATTTTGAAAATGAGTCAGAGATCCCTAAGAAACTCATTAGAACAAAAACGAAAATATTGATCTTTTCAAGTAACGAAATGAGTCGTACTGCGGCAAAATGCTGTTTTTTCCCATTTTGTGTTGCAAATACTCACCCAATATCTGTAGAAGACTACCAGTAAAGGCAGCTTTGCTGGATGTTCTTCATTTAAAAATCCGGCTTAGCAGCCTTTTTGTCTTCTCATTCAGCCCAATTTACTTAGTATGGTATGCAGCTTGTAGAATTGCATGCACTTATAGGAATAATTATGAATTTCCAAGTAAGAAATGTTCATGCCTTTTTTCTGAAATTTGCTTATTAGGAATTGGATTATTGTGAGTTTTTGAATGCCAGATTAGTGTGATTTTTTCATTTTGTATATGATTGAGATTATTTTTATGCTTTCTTTTATGTAGGCAATAACAAATCCAATGCCTGATACTAGTCAAAAAGTCAAAGGAGCTCTTTTTCCCCTGGTTCAGAAGTTAAGAAGGTTTTATGATTTTTCGCTTGAAATAGGTGAGCTTATTTACATTTTCATTGTTTCCCAAAAACCTGTATATTTTTATGAAATTAAAGGCCTTAAGTTTTTTCTTATTGTAGGCATGATGAAAAACGTGGTTTTGACGGGCCCACGGCATCCTCTTATCTTGGAGGTCATGAGTATTTCTAAATCTTAAGTTGTAAAAATGTCGTATGCCTGGATTCTGTATGGAAAACTTCCAAACAAAATCTCAATTCCTCTGCATAAGCTAAGTATTTCCTCAATCATTTAGGTATATTTAGCCTGTTAATGTTGTCAAGTATTTTTGTATAATCTATATTTCCTTAATTACACTCTGATATATTAATTTAAGTGAACCGTCAGACTCTTTAAAGGCAAGTTAGTTCTGTCTGTAGTTATATCTGTAGTCAGTCTGTAGTAATGACTCCAGACTGCTGCAATTTTGAAGGTATTAACATTATAGTTATAACAAATCCAGTTTTTTTGTCATAAAATGGCCCATAAGTTAACATGGCACTCATTGTATTCATATGATGGTAATACAACAAATCTTATTGATCATTTTCCTGTAAAACAAAGCCTGGCAAGATCAATACCAGAGACTAGGGTATATAGGAGTGCAGTTACTAATGTTAAAAGTAAAGATCACCATCTAGTAGCATCAAGGGTTAATTTAAAGCTGAAATTTCAGAAAAATAACTACCTTCTGGAAAGTTATGACGTTGGTAGACTCCAGAATGAGAATTTGGGAGAAACTTTCCAGGAACAGTTGAATACTAAATTGGAGAGTTTAAAAGTTGACAGTATAGAAGATAGATGCAATAATTTAATGAAAATAATTTGTGAAGTTGCTGATTAGGGAAGAAAGTCAGGAATGCAGATAGGAATATCAGTGAAAAGGCTTTATGTTTAATAGAGAAGAGAAGGAGCTTGTACAAGAATTACCTGGGCAATAGATCATATGAAAATGAGAGGAATGTAAAGAAAACGGACAAAGTATTAAAATATGGACTAAGGAGGTGTGAAGTTCTGACCATGAATTAAATTGCCGAGGATCTAGAAGATGCAGATAATCAGTATTTTGGTAAAATATTGTACTACCATGTTAATAAATTGAGAGAGAGTAGTCCATCTGGACCTGTCCCAGTTAAAGATAAAAACAAGGCCACAATTAGTGATAAGGAAAGAGTTAAAGAAAGATGGGCAGAACATTTCGAGAATATGCTAAACCAGGATAGAGTTAAAGAAAAAGATATAGAAGAAAATGAAAAAGTTTGTGACACCTTGGATGTTAAGGAAGATTTACTTTGTGAGTAACGATTAGCAACAGTACTAAGGGGATTCAAAAGTAATGAGGCCCCAGGTGCTGATAGTGTAGGAAATGAATTTCTTAAATATGGGGGCTATGAGATCAAAAATAAGTTACTGGATATTATGAATATGATTTTTGAAAAGGGGAAGTACCTAGTGATTTTAGGGAAATCCTATTTAAACCCCTGTATAAGAATGGTGATAAGAGTGAGTGTCGTAATCATAGAGGCATTAGCCTGGTCTCTTGAGGAAGAAAATTACTTAGCATGAAGATGCTTTTCAGACTGAGAGATGCTGTAGACAAAGTTTTAAGAGAAGAACAGTGCGGTTTTAGGTAGGGTAGAGGACGTGTCGACCAAATTATCACAGTTAGGCTAATAATTGAGAGGTCCCTAATTTATCGAACATCTCTAGTCCTCAGTTTTATAGATTATGAGCAAGTGTTCGATTCAGCTGATAGAAGAGCTTTAGCGAAGGTCTTATCCTTTTATGGTATACCAGACAAAATTAAAGTGATTAGTGCTATGCACGAGAATAAGAGTGCTGCGGTTAAGGTAGGAAATGAGGTTAGTAGCTGGTTTTGTATTAAACCAGGAGTTAAGCAGGGTTGTGTTTTATCCCTGTTTATATGGATCATTTTTATGGACTTCGTCTTAAGGAGCACAAGAAAGGCAAGGGTTGAGCATGGAATCGAATGGGGAAGAAAAACTTCCCTGGACGCCGATTATGCTGACGATTTAAGCATCCTAGATGAGAGTCTGAGTAAAATGAAGGAACTTTTAGAGGCTATGTAAGTTCAAGGTGCAAGAATAGGTTTGAAAACTAATGCTAAGAAGACTATGCTGCTAAGGCTAGGAATAAGTGAAAATGAAAAGGTGACGTTGGATAACGAAAAGATCGATCAAGTGGACAGCCTCACCTACCTTGGTAGTATTATTAGCAAAGACAGCGGGAGCAGTGAAGATGTTAAAAGTAGAATAGCCAAGGCTCAGGGTGTTTTTCCACAGTTGAAAAAAATTTGGAAGAATAGGAAGAAAGTCTGCAAACCAAGATTAGAATATTGGAAGCTGCAGTGTTGACAGTGGTCAAATATTGTTCTGAGTTATTGGCGCTCGAAAAACTGAGGAAGATTTCCTGGATATTTTCCAGAGAAATTGCCTGCGGATTGTCTTGGATATCCGGCTGACTGACCGTATTTCAAACAGCAGGCTGTGCGAAAAATCTGGTTCAATCCCGCTTTATAGGGCTATAATGAGATAAAGGTTGAGTTTGTTAGGGCACGTTTTGCGGATGAAGGATGACAGATTGCCAAAGATTATCCTTTTCGGACAACTGTTTAGGGCTAAACTGAAGTTCAACTTATTATTAGGGCTAATCATCCAAGGTTAGAGTGGGAAGATGTCGTAAAGAAAGATTTATGGGAAATAAGAACTTCCTGGGAGGGTGTGAAGAGGCTTTGAATACATTAGGATAGAGGAGGAGCATACGTAGCTGTGTTTGCCTGAGGTGGCTTGGAGCTATGGTGAGTTGTTACTAATAGTAGTAGTGGAATTGCCATTAAGCTCTGAGAAGCCTTTGCTGCTAAAATGAAAAAGTAAATGGATAATAAAATCAAATAAACAAAACAATCAATAGCATAAGTGGCAAGGATGAAAGCCAAACTGATTCTCAGGAAAAATATGTAGCATATAAACTGACATTTTACCAGAAAAATCGAAGCAATCTTGCTAAATTAGTAAAATATGAGCTACACAGTTCAAAATTTCATGAAAATTTGATTTTTCAATTTTCTAAAGGTCCGCATTTTTATATATGTAGTAATTTCTGAAACTTTTGATGAAGTTTATTACTCACAGAGTTATTTTCTTAATGGAACTGCTTCCCTATTGAACGCGTTTTAGAAGAACTCCAAGATGTTTTAATCCTGTATTTTAAGTATGCGCCTCCTTGCGCAAGTGGTTCAATCTCCAGTATTTCCTGTCTCCTGTTGCTCACTTCTGGAACAAGAATTTCTTTTCCAACAGAAATTGAGAACTAATAAAGAAAACCTGTGGGTCTTACTGTCCTGGTAACCCTATTTGGCTAAGGTCTACAAAGAAAAATTGGGAAAAAGGAATTACAAATATATTTTGTTGCTCCTTATTTTTTTT
Source organism: Artemia sp. Qi Xiang Cuo (assembly GCF_049724085.1). Taxonomy (NCBI): domain Eukaryota; kingdom Metazoa; phylum Arthropoda; class Branchiopoda; order Anostraca; family Artemiidae; genus Artemia; species Artemia sp. Qi Xiang Cuo. Next base: position 34,164,135 of record NC_142804.1, read on the forward strand.
TTGTTGAAACCCCTTCCTCCTTCTTTATTTAGGGTAACTTGCTGCTTCTCGGTTACTTTTTTTAATACAGGTGTTTTCTTTTGAGTAATAGGGCTGCTGTGTCTCCCTAAAGTGATGGGGACTACGGGCTTGTATGTCTGTCGCAGCTTCAGTAAAGGTTTTTTAAATACAGATCCTTGTTCATGCAATTTTGTCTGGGAGGTTGGAGTTACGGTAGATAAAACAAAAGTTATATTGAAAGTAAAAAAAATATGGGGATTTTGCAGGCCTTCTTGATTACTTGGTTGACTTGATATATCACAATATAATTAATGAATATAGAATTTATCGGTTCTACTTCTTTTTTTCTCGTTTAAGATCGGATAGTTCCATTGATCCTCGAGGAGTTAATATCAGGGAGCAAATCACCAAAATCACACCTAGAAACTCAACAAGCGCTTGTAAAACAGTTTGCAGAAATTTTGGAGTTTGTAATGAAGTTTGACGAAATTAAGGTAAGGGAAAATACTGCTTATCGTTTTCTAAAAATCTTTTTATGGTCTTATCCCTTATGATTCTTTTCTCTTTAATTTTTTTTATTTGCATTTTTTACTAAATAGCGTGTAGTAAATTATTAAAATTGAATTTTATTCTGTAATTACATCTAGTGTTTTTTAAGTTGAAGTTATAATGTTTTATGAATATAGTTAAAGCACATTTGTACCAAAGCTCTTTACTGTGACAGAAGTGTTTGTGATTTTCAGAAGTTTCTCAAAAAAAGAATGCTACGTACTATTTCTAATAACAATTTGACAGACGGGCTCATAAGAACAAGAAGGAAAGAAGCCGACTAAAAAGGAAAATGTACCGGGTGACGATGAGGACAAACAGTGGCGCCTGTTTACAGGAAAGGTGAAAAGCTCTGATGATTATTTACATCACCAGAAGGGCTCAAACAATCAGTAATGAATTGATTTTGGGTACTAAAATAATGGTCAGACCAGACTCAAAATATATATTCTGCACACTTAAATACTGATACTATTAACCTCTTGACTATCTGTTAAGCATGTTTGATACCATAAATGCTATTTTGCGAATCTAAGTGTCGGCCAACAGTCTCAAAGACAAAGGGCCCATTAGTAGATTTTCCCTGCACTACAGAGAACTTCCAAAGCAATTCAGGTAAAAATTGTTAGGGGTTCTTAAATGTGTCAAAAGTTCAAAAAGCTAATGAGAGGCTAGTTTAAAAAAAACAAAAAAACTATAATCTCTTACTAATTACTTAGCAAAACGCTCTCAATTCAATGTACATAAAGCACAAGTAATACACATCCTGTGTCGGCAAAATTTCAACAAAGTGGTTAGCACAACAGGAAATTCCAAAACTGTCAGATTGTTCAATGATATTTGTTTTGATCCAAAATTCGGAGAAGTTAAATGTTTATTCTAAGGTTTTTGGGATAGTAGATCTCGGCTTTTAGTTTTTGGTCGTTTACTCGGATCTTGTGAAAGCTATGCAAGTTTTGGCAAGAGCGCTTAATCTATTCTGAACAGTTTGACCAAACAAACTGAAAAAAGTTTGTAATGGTATTGAACGGTCTTAGAATTACCAAAAAGTGAAAAGACTCAATACAAGAGGGACAATAAATACATCATACGCAAATAAACATTCTCTGGATGCAAGAAGATACCGTGATTATGGTCAGCTCTGCAGTGTGTTCGCTTGATAAATGTCTTATAACCCTTTTCACCAGAATCTACAATTGCAACTTCATATGTTGACTTAGGATAATGCTCAATTGGTAGGTAAAAGTATGTCAAAGATCTAAATGACAAAATCACTTAATATGAATGGGAAACTAAAGCACAGGATCCGCACAAGGATAAAACTTTTAAAGCCATCAAGTTACGCTTAAAAGTATGTACATATTGGTGGACCTACAGATATAGGCCAATGTGTGGTGAGACGTCTCTATCTCGGCAGATAAGGAAACGTGTCCATATATGTAATATTATTTGTGGCTGAAACAAGTCGCATACAAGAACCCATTTCTGTTGCTCAGAACTTTTTTTCTGGTACTACTCATTCTGCCAATCACGAAGTTTTGGTTGTTAACATTTTTATCGTTTGTGTTTATATTTTCTGTTCAAATGTATGTCTTTGTAGGCCTCCCTGCCTAGACATGAATATCTGGCCAGGTACATGCCGATGCCTGGAAGTCAAACTTGACATACATGCAAAAGCCACTGAAGAAAAAGACGTAATTTACTTTGTTTGTATTTTGAGATTTTTCTTTATAGATGATGCTGCCTGCAATACAGAATGACTTTAGTTACTATAGAAGGATGTTATCACGAGATAGTACAAGTAGATTGGAAATGGATGGAGTGCTCGAAGACAAGGATCCTGATCTACCTCGTGAAGTGGCCGGAAAAATGTCCTTGTTTTATGCCAATCCCACACCAATGCTCAAAACCCTGAGTGATGCCACAACGAAGTTTGTGAATGAGGTAAGTCTTAATTAAAAGAATAATTGAAAAAGGACAATATACGTTATTTTTACTAAAATAATGCAATTGATTGCTATCAACTTAGCCCCTATAGGCAACCACTTTTGATCCCAGTGTCTTCCGTATTTCCTGAACTCGCCAAGTAGCTCCAGGTCTGACTCGATGGTGAAAAGTCAGGTTTCCTTATGACCGTTGGCTCTATTCCTCCACGACGGCAACTGGAGACATTTTGGGCATTGTTTTGATAGCCCGTCGCCAGGGTGCTATAGTAAATGGCCGAACCTTTGGAGATGTTTATGTTTGACGATATTTGAAATGGGTGGGTGTTTTCCAGTTTTACTGCAGATAGTATTGTTGTTGACTCTTGCAGATCCCCTGACCCTCGAGATATACCGAAGGCATCTATGAGAAAAGATATCCAGATTCTGGCTTTCTGAACTTTTAAGTTCAGGGTCACGTAGCCGTACTGTAGTACTGACATCACAATTGCGTCAAATATCCACAGTTTTATGGTCAATGTGACTTGGTGCTTGTTTCATAGGGGTTTCCGCAGATTGAGAAAAACGGCCCAGACTGAAGAAATACGAGCTTAGATTTCTTATGCTGTGCTGCTATTGTGCCCATCATAGAACTTAAGTGTTGGAAATAGTTAACATATTCGTTGGGATTTCCATCGAGCATGAGGATTGCTTTTCCAGTGTTGCTTGTCCTCGTCGTCTTTGTTTTCTCTTGATTTATATGAAGGCCAATGGATTCGCCCTTACTAGATAGTTCGTTGAGCCCAGATTACGGTTTTTGGATGAACTCGGAAAGGCCAACATCGTCGTCATAATCTAGGCCTGTTACTGACAGGGAAGGGCTTACCTTAACTGATTGACATTGCTCAGTTGCTTTTAGGATCTAGTATTTTACGAAGTTAAACAAGGTTGGGGATAGGATTCTTCCTTGCCTTACAAACTGCTCAATATCAAAAAGCGAGGATACGCTTCCATTTGCTCTAACTTTAGCTTTTTTACCTGCTTGATATGCCTGAATTAGGTGGCATACTAACCATGCTAAAATGGAAAAAAAAATCACTTGAGAAGAATGAAGTAAATCCATTGAATTATACATTTTTTCTTCTATTTAGCTTTACAAAATAACTCTGAATGATTCCATTCAATTAAAAAAATTAGGGCGATTGATCAACTTCAATTTGGAGTTCGTAGGCTCTAGCGTAATTAATCTACTACTACTAACGAAACCGCAGCACCAAGCCACCCAAGGCAAACACTGCTACGCACGCTCCTCCTCCATCCCAATCTATTCAATGCCTACCTCTTTACACCCTCCCATAGCGTTCCCATTTCCTTTAAATCTTTCTTTATGATATCCTCGAACCCCAGCCGTGGACGACCTGCTTTCTGTTTAGCCCTAGACGGTTGGCCGAAAAACATAATCTCTGGCAATCTGTCATCCTTCATCCGCAGAACGTGTCCTAGTCGTCTTAACCTTTCTCTCATTATAGCCCTAGAAAGTAGGATTTAACTACACTTTTCGTATAACCTTCTATTTGAAATACGGAAAGTCAGCCGGATATCCAGAACAGTCCGTAGGCAATTTTCCTGTAGAATATCTAGCAAATCTTCATCCGCTTTTCGGAGCGCCCATGCTTCAGTGACATATTTGATCCCTGTCTCACTGTAATTTCGAATATTCTAATCTTGGTTTGCAGACTTGTTTTCCTGTTCTTCCGAGCTTTATTTAATGTGAAAAAACACCCTGAGCCTTGGCTATTCTACTTTTAACATCTTTACTAATAATATTACCAAGTAAGTGAATCTATCCACTTGATCATTCTTTTCCTTATCCAACGTCACCTTTTCATCTTCGCTTATTCCTAACCTTAGTGACTTAGTCTTCTTAATATTAATTTTTAAACCTATTCAAGCACCCTGAACTCGCAAAATCTCCAAAAGTTCATTCGTTTTGCTCACACTTTCATCTAGAATGCTTAGATCATCAGCATAATCTAAGTCCAGGATAGGTTTTCCTCCCCATTTGATTTCGTGGTCTCCCATTGCCTTTCCTGTGCTCCTTAAGACAGATTCCATCAAAATGATCCCTATAAAGGGGAATAGAACACAACCCTGCCTAACTCCTGATTTTATTGGAAACCAGTTGCTAACCTCATTTCTTACCTTGACTGCAGCTGTCTTATTCTCGTACATAGCACTAATCACTTTAAGGTATTTGTCTGGTATACCATACAAGGATAAGACCCTCGCTAAAGCTCTTCTATCAATTGAATTGAACGCTCATAATTTATAAAATTGAGGACCAAAAGTGTTTTATAACTCAGGCACTTATCAACTATTAACCTAAGAGTGAAAATTTGATCGACACATCCTCTACCTTTTCTAAATCCGCACTGTTCTTCTCTTAAAACTTTGTCTACTGCATCTCTCAGTCTAAAAAATATTATATTACTAAGCAAATTTCTACCTACAGATACCAGACTAATGCCTCAATAATAACCACACTCACTCATATCACCTTTCTTATATAGTGGTTTAATTACGGTTTTTCTACAATCGCTAGGTACTTTTCCTTCTTCGAAAATTATAGTCATAATCTTCAGTAACTTATTTGTAACTCAGAGCCACCATATTTAAGAATTCATTTACCTCATTATCAGGAGCCTTGTTGTTTTTAATCCTTTAGCACTGGTGCTAATTCTTCCTCACAAAACAAATCTTCCTTCATATCCTAGGTATCGCAAACTTTTTCATTTTCCTCTATATATAATTTCCAGCAACTCTATCTTGGTTTAGTATATTCTCAAAAATGATCTGCCATCACTCTTTAACTGTTTCCTTATCACTGGTTGTGGTCCCATTCCTTTCTTTAACTGGGACAAGTCCGGATTGACTAATGCCTCTCAATTCATAAACATGCCAGTACAATATTTTACTATTATGCCATCCAGCTGCATCTTCCAGATCCTCGGCAATTTTATCCATGGCCACCATTACACACCTCCTTAGTTAATATTTAATGCTTTTTCCACTTTCTTTTCATTCCTTTTATTTTCATATGGTCTATCCTTCAGATAATTCTTGTACAAGTCCCGTCTCCTCTCGTATAAACATAAAGCCATTTCACTAATATTCTTAGTTGCGGTCATAATTTTCTTCCCTAAGACACCATCAAAAACTCCAGGAATTGTTTTCTATTATAAACTCTCCAGTTTATTATTCAGTTGTTTCTGGAAAGTTTCTCTAAAATTCTTATCCTTGAGTCTACCAAATAACTCCCCGGGAGGTAGTTATCCTATCCGAAATTTCAGCTTCAAATTAACCCTAGACACTACTAGATGGCAATATTTAAATTTTAAAATCAATAGCATTCCTCTATACCCTAGTATCTTTTATCGATCCTGCCACACTTCGGTTTGCAGTAATATAATCCTTAAGGTTTGCTTTTTTACCATCACGTAAGTACCATGTTAACTTATGGACCATTTTATGACCAAACACCAGATTGGTTATAACTAGAATATTATACCTACAAAATTGCAACAGTCTATAGCCATTACTGTTTTCTTTTCCTAAACCAAGTTAACCTTGGCTAGGATACCATCTATCCCTATTTTTACTGACCTGGGCGCTAAAACTTCCTACTAGAAACACCATGTTTCTACCTGGGACACTGTCTATTTGCTCCTGTAACTGTAAGTAAAATTCATCTGAGTCACTGGTATACCCGTCAGTTGGTTCTACAGGGACATTTACTAGTAGGCCTATAACTGATACGCTATTTTTTTCTAGTCATAAAATGAGCGATCGGTAATCTATTATTAATAACTTCCCAGTCTAAACAAGACTTGGTAGCTTTCTTATTCATCATGAGCCTTACTCCATGTCTATGTACCCCATCCTTCCTGCCTGAGTAAACACATACTAAATCACCTAATTTCATGCTTCTTACCCCTGGGATATGATTTTCTGGAACTCCTAGTAAGTCCAGTCCGAAGCGTAAATAATCAGAGCACATATTTTGTTTCCTTTAAAATAACAGACGTCTAGTATTGTTGAAGACGCTACCAGTCGATAAAGTGGGGTTGATAAGTAATTGCCATCGTATTTGGCCCAAATTAGTAAATTGCAGCATAAATAAGTTTTATTTAGGAATGATGTGTAATTCAAAGACTAAATTATTTATAAAACACATTGGACATAGTGAGGAGATGGGTAGGGTGTGTTAAAATTTGATTTCAAGGAGTCAGGTATGGAACATAAGACATATTAGGATAAAGGAGATTTTTAGGAATTTTTAGGTAGTATCTGTGTTGCATTATTCATCGAAAGACTGAGTATTCCAGAAAAGTGATAAATTAGAAAGGATACAGCTAAGATAATATAAGTGATGGTTATGTGTAAATAGAAATATTATTAGTCTTTTAGTTATAGGAGATATAGGAAATTGTTCGCATAGAAGTTATAGGCTAGCGAATATGATTTGGCTCGTGGAATATATTGTAAAAATGCCACGAGCGCAGCTTAAATCGGCTCATTTAGCAGCTCTTGGAATGATTCTCCAAGTTCATGACCGTACGAAACAAGGAATATTTTACAAGATTGGGGAGTGGGGATGTACAGAATAATGTATTAGGTATTGATCATGATGTGGAAAAGATGATAGGAAATATTTTACGAGATCAAGAGACGGGCTTGGGAGTGTGAAAGACGCCTTTCTGAGTCCCTGCGCCTTTACGTCGTGGCAAAAGAATCGTGGTGTAAAGGGGTATATTTTAAGGTAAATTCAAGAAAGGAACAGTTAAAGTATGTTATTGAATTAAGAAAAAATTGTTTTGGGCAAGAAGAACATATTTAGGGAGGAAGTTAAGGTAGTGGGTCATATGGTATGTGAGTATGAAGATATGAGTCAGCTGACAAAGCGATCAGTGCTGCGTACGAGGATACAGTAAACGGTATATTAAACTTAAGATCAGAAGAAATAGAAGCCTACCATAACTCAAAACGACCAGAAATTACTGTAATTTTAAATAGGGGATATAAAAGCTTAAAAAATGCACGCCGTATCCTGGATGATTCTATGAGAAATGCAGAAGCCAAGTCGATTTTCTACATTTAAAATTTTGTCTTTTAAATTATGGTGTCAGATCGGAAGATCTACTTTAACTTTTGAAGAAATATGAGACATTTCCCTAGCAATAGTGTTCAGAATCCTTTTATTATACATAAATAGGTTTACCATTAACCACTCGTTTCTGTCTCCACTCCACTTTTATGGACATAGACCTATGATTTGCCCTCATCTCGTCTAGTCTCACTCTTAAAGACACATTAAGCTCACGTATTGACTCTGATTTTATAGGGTGTTGTTATGTATTATTGGTTGTACTGTTTAAGATAATTTATATAAACATAAAAAACCTACAGTTAAAAAAAAAAACAAAAAAAAAAAAACACGACAAGTATATAAGTAAGCCGAATGATAGGACGTAGTCACAGTTATAAAGTGACATAGATGGCCATATTTCATTAGTCATGTTTAAAACTGAGTTTTGTCACTGCTGTAAACTGACATAAATTTTAACATTTCTCTGATATTTTAAAACTGGTCATCTTTAATCTATTAACAATTTTTAATTTAGAATAAATATGTATAAGAAAAAAAAACCTTATTTGAAATCTGCGCGAGTTAACGTAAGCCTACTCAAGAGCGATTTTGCTCCCATATATTATAGTTTTTTTTTCCCCAATGGTTATTTACATAGAACGCAAGGCCGTATAAACTTGGTAGAGGGGTCATTCTACCCCAAATTGTAAGTTCTGGTGCCCTTTTAAGGTTTAAAACTGATCAAAGAAATTGATTGTTCCTTCAATGTTCCACGTGTCTTAGAACGACCCTTTCTCCAGCCTCACTTGGCATTAGATCAAAATTTTAATGTGGCTATTCTAATTAGAATGTTCGAAAGGAAAAAAAATAGGTATTTTAAGGCGACGAAATAAGTGTAAACTCACTGATAACGTCTCTAAGCTAAGGAAATAGCTCTTGTGAAATAGAAAATTCATAGATGCAGGCTTCAGTAGTCATAAATGAAAATCTTAAAAAGATTAAACATTTGACGGAAACTGCGGATTAAAATTTGATTGAATTCAAACTGCCCTAAGTAAGTATTCATGCTATTGAATTGTATTGAAAGTGGAATTACAAAATATGATTACAAAATTTAGATTTTACTTTACTTGGTGAAATGGACTCTAATTTGGAACTTTTAGACTATTTCTTGTATTTCCCTGGATTGGATTTTTCACAGTTTAATTTGAAAAAGGTGTTGAAGATACCTTTATTTTCCAATCGGCAGCTGAATTCTTTAATCCCATAGATATTATGAAAGTTTAATTGTTGATTTACTAACTTACTTAATTACTTACTTGTGGCGGGAATCGGGTGTTTCCCCATTGCCTGGCATCAAGGATCTTCAAGACCTGCTTGGACCATGTAGTGCGGTCTGCTGCCAGCTGATTTGCAAGTGGGAGCTATTGGGTTGTGCATCTGTCACCGAACTTTATGAACCCCCCAATAGGTTCAACATCTGATTTAACCAAGTTCCAGAAGATTTTCTGCTATGCTCCTTCGCGTCTCTTCCATGAGCTAGGGGGCTCAGCTAGAAGGATTCGGCAAGGCAAGTACTCTTTGGTCTCTGTGAGACATGGCCCAACCATTCCAGTCGAAGCTCCTTGATCGTGGTGGCAACGCATCTCTTGATACCACACATCCGTCATATATCCACGTCTGATATGAGATCACTCAGGTTTACCCTCAGGATGCTACGCAGACAAGCATGCTTAAACATCTTCAGTGCGTTTTCATGTAGTCGCTCCATTGACCAAGTTTCGCATCCATAAAGAAAGATTGTTCGGAACAAAGCCAGGTAGATTCGAACTTTAGTTCGCACAATAATTTCAGGTCGGTTCCAGATTTTCTGAAGGAAGCAAAGACCGTCTGTGCTTTCTGCGACCGCTGTTGAATATCGGCGTCTTAAGATTCATCAGTACAAATATGGGAGCCAAGGTAGGTGAAGCCTACCGACCGGATCCAACTGTAATTGATTTACAGTTAGGGAAAGTTGATCAGTCTGGTTTATTGCCATAAATTTTGTTTTCCCTCTACTGACTTTCAAGCCAATACGATCTGCCCAAGTAACCACACCATCGAGCATATTTCGAGCGTTCTCTGGGTCCAAGAGGATTACATCATCATCAGCGCATTCAAGGTTTCCAAATGAAAGGTTCTGTCCAATCTGATCTCCTGGATGAGAAGACAGTGCATTTAGCATTTAGAGTTTTCCAAAGTTTTTGCCGAGTGATCGAGTTGAATGCGGAAATAAGTCCAGAAATACCAGAATTGGGGGCATATTATACCTTTCGAACTGCTGGATAATGAGGCAAAAATATTGTCAGTGCATCCTCTACCAGTATGGAAACCGGCTTGGTTTTCACGGTTTCTTTTCTCACTTTCCCCCTTGAAGCGGTTTAGGAGACTGAGATTCATTTATGTTTCTTGGGAATAGAGTTGACCGCCTAGCCCTCAGTCTTGCAGGAGAAAAATTGTTGCTTTGGGAGAAACTAGCCATCCTTAACCAACGCATTAAGCATGTCGGTGTGAATGCCACTCAGAATAACAATAAAGCCATGCCGGAACAGTTTAAGGGACATAATTTTAGGCCTAATATCCCTGTTTTTGTCGTTGGCTTCCCCACTAAACTGCTTTGCCTACCATCCGTTAGTTATTCCCGGCTAACTAAATGATTAGGCTACCTGTGGTTTTCATTTTCCTGCTCTACGGTTGCAGACCTGGCAACTTTTATGATAAAAAAAGCGGCACCTTACTTAGATAATCCGTCAAAACGAAAAATGGCGATCGCTAAAATTGCTGTGCATGTCATCTATTGCGATTTAAAATATGATATCTTTCAGTGATGTCTCGTTGATAGCTGCTCTTAGGCTAGGTTTAAAGACTGATGACGAATTTCCTCGGGTATCTGAATATCAAAGTATCCCCGTTGCTGTATAAAGGGCCAAGGTCTTGACCATCTTGTAGCCAAAGGTGTGAGTACTGTCTTCAAATTTGAAAGTGCTCTGGTCCGCACCAACTGACTACAGACTCGCCTTGTAATAATTCCGAAAAGTGTATAAATTGTGAAGGTGACTATGTAGCTTTAGTTTGTACCGTCAAATTGGTAGTCTCTGTTGCGCTCACAGCAGGTAGATCGGCTAAATTTATTTTTGTAAAATCCCTGTTTCTTCGTTCAATATAAATGGAACCCATGATAAACTCCTTAGCTTAGAGAGCTTCTTGAAGAATTTTGATATTGTATATGTGCAATAACATTTGCTGTCTGGTTGTAGCAATTAATTTCCTGCGGTGTATTGCAGATCGTGTTGTGTTTAGTACAAATGGAAAACGCACGCGGGAAGGCCCTATGGTGGTGTGGCATGTTTGGTCAGGCGGAATCTTTCTTTTGTATTACCTATTTGTTGCCGTTCGTCCCACCGTTTTTTTTTTGTTTTTTTTTAGCCATCCTTCTTGGTGACCCAGTTCTAATCAATTTGTACTTGCCCCTCGATATAAAGACAGGTGAATCTTTCTGAAGCTTTGCCAATTCATGTGACAAACGAAGTACCTGATTTCTGGAACCGAATCTCTTGATTACACGTGGAGTCCAGGGGTGAATGGAATTGTGTAATTTCCATGTGAAATAGCCGACCAGATACCCTTAAAAATTCTTTCTTCCTGCTTACAAGATACTCTACAAATGTATTAACTACTCCTATATGCATAAAAACGGGGCCGTTGTGGATTTAGATGATGCGATTTGCTCACCAGCCATTGAAACTTTTGAAGTTTGGGCGAAAATAAATGAACGTAACTATGATCACTTGCTTCTACTTTTACAGTTTGAATCAGGTCAAGCTTAATTATTGCCCTCCATCAGTTAAGCCTAAAAAGTGAATTATTAAAAGAGCTTGGGATAGTGCAAAATTTAGTCAAATGTTCCTTGGCCTTTTCATTTTCAAGGCACCATTTATGTTGCGAGTAATGCGCGTGAACTGTTAAACACTTAATACAAAAATAAAGTCCAGTGCCATAAACTAGCAGAAGCTAATGCTCTACTTATGATCCGTTTGTGGAACAACCTTACCTTAGATCCACCTGTGGCTTCAGATGTGCTTAGGGCATCCAAGAAGAGTTGCCAGTCATCTCTCATCGCAGCGGCTGCCCGGACATCTTCTTGTTCGGGTTGGATTGAGGTATTGGGATTTGTGACAACCTCAGCTTGAGTCGAAGAGGGTTTTTGGTGGCGCCAAATTTGAGACAGTTTCCTGAAAGATGCATTAGCCTAGCCGATTCTTAGCTTGACTTCTTGCTCACACGATCCTGAATTTTGATGGTACTTGAACTCCATGACTTGCTCTATCGTCTGGTTATGGCATCGTAGGTCGAGTGGAGATCCAGCGTTCGCCATACTTTTGGTTTTATTGGTATTTATCTTAAGACCAAAGATTCGGACTCGAGGAGGCTGATATCGTCAGCGAGATCAACATCTCCGGGTCTCTTATTATCCAACTATATTCCATGTCCGTAGCAGATCCGGAGAATATAATCAATGATGAGAATAAATAGCAGTGGTGATTAGCACATAACGGTGTTCCACCCTTGTCATGATGCGAAAGTAACGGATACTCCCGTCACTTGTCCTCACGCAGCATTCTGTGTCTTTGTAGAAGACACAGGGCTTCAATGATTCGGATGAATTTATCAGGAATACCGTAGTATTGGAAATCCTTCCAAAGCGTTTGGTGATCTACCGAGTTAAAAGCTTTCTCGAGGTCTATGAAGACCAAGTACAGCTTATTGCGCCATTCCTTCGCTTCTTCTAGAAGCATTCTAAAAGTGAATACAAGATCAGCGTACGATCGGTTTGGCCGGAATCCATGCTGCTCTTCCCGAAGATGTTCGTTAAACGCTAGTTGGATTTTGTTTTGGAGTTTAGTCGCCAATTGTTTTCAAAGTATTGATTTAAGGGTTATATCTCTCCAGTTTTCAAATTTTGCAGCGTCACATTTTTTGAATATTTTGACGAGAGTGCTTTTTGTCCATTCCTTAAGAATTTCTTCTGTTCTCCAAATTATAGAGGAAAAGGTGGTCCACAAAGTTATGCATGCTACTACTGAGAATTTAATCATTTCAGCCGCAATTCGGTCATCCCCAGGGGACTTTCTAGATTTCACCTTATTAGTCAGCTTTAGTATCTCTCCACCAGAGGGAGCTTCTTTATCGACGGCTACATTTAGAAATGGTGTGTCTGATATATCTGGAGTATCAGCAGATGGTGGTCTATTTAGTAACTTTTTGAAATGTGTCGCCCAGGCTTCGTCCACTTTATCAGGGTTAGTAAGAATTCATCTAGACTCATCTTTGATGGGTCCATCTGTCTTCGGATGTTTTCCAACTATCTCATTGGTACTGTGGTACACTGATCGAGAATCTCCCTGTCCAGCATTTTCTTCAGCCTTCTGAGCTTTCTGTCCAAGGCTACGACGTTTATCAGCGCGGACGCTCTTCTTTATAGCTGTATCAAGCATAGCATACTCTAGTTCAAGAGGGTGGCTCGCATCTGGAGAAAGAATGTTGAGAAGTGACTTCTTCTTGTCAGCCTTCTTCTCGATCAGATCCCACGATTCGATAGAGATCTGTTCATCCTTTGGCGACTTTTTCATACCAAATGTTTCGTTGGCTGTATCATTATAGGTTCGTCTGATAGCAGTCCAAGCTGCCTCTGGAGTTTCATGTCGCAGTAGATCAAGGATTTCAAACCTGTTGATTAGTTTTAGCACAAACTGAGACCAAATCTTTAGGTAATTCAGTTTTCGCAGTCACAGGGCCGTTGCCTAGTTGTCCTCACCTTTCTCGGGGCCGACAACTTTACTCTGATTTTTGCATCCATGGCTATGGTCAGAGAAGATTTCAGCGCCTCTAAATGCGCGCACATCACATAGCGATGTCTGCCACTTCTTACCAATAAGAAAGTGGTTGATCTGGTTTTTTGTGTGTCCATCAGGTGAAGTCCAGGACTCTTTGTGTATATCTTTAAGGGCAAAGAGAGTACAGCCAACAACCAAGCCGAAGGACTGAGCCATTTCAGTAAGCAACTTGCAATTTTTGTTGCGTTCTTCAAGACCGTGGTTGCCCAGGACTTCGACACAACAATATCTGTCTTTGCCAACCTTCGCATTGAAATCCCCCCTGACACATAGAATATTATGTCTAGATACATCTTTAAGGACAAATGTAAGTTCGTTGCAGAACGTCTCTTTTTGATCGTCTCTGGCTTCGTTAGTGGGTGCATAGCAAGCAACCAGGGTCATTTTGGCATATTTCCTATGGAATCGAGTAGTCATAATGCGGTTGCTCATGGGTATCCAGCTTATCAGTGATTTTGCCACAGACTTTGAAATGACTACGGTCACTCAAGTTTTTCGTCGTGTTTCATGGCCGCTGAAGATTAAGGTGTCTCCATCGCTGAGCAGTTGCTTTACATTTCCCGGCCATCGCACTTCCAAAAGGGTCATGATGCCTAACCGATAGCGGGTCATCTCCTTCTTTAGCTGTTCTACCTTCGACAGCTGTACTAGCGTTCGTACGTTTCAAAATCCAATTTTTAGTGGTATTTTCGCATTCAAAAATCTTGTCCGTTGGGTGGGTGCAGGGTTCGTCATTGAAAAGGGAATTCCGGTTATGTTTTTCTTGGCTCTTTCTTTTAGCATATATATTTTTTTTCGAGGGGTAGGTTGCTAGACCACCGCTAGACCCTCCCCCTTTATTCAGGCTTTGGACTGGCTGTAAAAACAACGCAACTAGCGTAAGGAACAGCACTCGGAAGTTTTTTTTGGAAATGTGATTGAGCTTAAAAAAGGGGAAAAAAAACAAACCCAAGTTCTAGTTAAGGATATGGTTTGTCTGTGGAAGGCCTCGCAGTTGCCCAATTTATTGTATAAAACAGAAAACCAAACGTGATTTTGAAAACCGCTTTCGTGCTGTTCGGTCTTTTGGGGATGAATTTCCTAAAGATACACAGCAGTCGAGTAGTATTTTGAATTTGTCTAAGCTTGAACTATTGCCAACTGGTGATATAATTTCCCGTGGCATGTCGAAATTTTATCACATGACTTAGAGGCTCCAGGGGTGCCTGGCTGGAAAATGGAACGGGAGTGGACCGGTTGTCCTCCAATCAGTTTTCGACTATCGAAATTCTATGGCCTGAAGGAAGGGATACATTAGGTACATATCGATGTTTGTTAGTCAATCCTACTGCTTTGAATCTTATAAATACAGTAATAGCAGTTGTTAGGTTGCACAGATAGCTTACCTTCGGGTTCTTACTGCGACTGCCGAGTTCTTTCAAGCAACTTCAGAAAGTTTACTTAATTTCAGAGCTATTGATCAAGCTGAAGTCTAGTTTATCTGTAACATTTGCTTCAGCCAGTGTTGAAGATGAATAGGAAAGTTTTCAAGCAACCCTTTCCCTATGTTGAACGTGGTCTTCCTTACGCTTGCTAAGCTTTGGAGGTAAAGAACCTCCCTTTTAGAGCTTACTAGGATATCAGCTAATGACCTACCAGCCCTTTTATCTGTCGCAGAGGATTTGAGAGGGAAACTTGAATTAAGACCTGGAACGAAACTAAGTGTAGTCATAAATCTGAAAGAAAAATTTGAAATAGAAGCCTGGGCCGAAGAAGTGAGTTTTAGGTAGCTCAGTAATTTTGTGTGATGTCGTTGACATTGGGCATTGTACACAGTGTTTTAAATCAGTCAGAAGAAAATCTTCAAGAATTTAGTCATATGATTTCATATAATACATCCTTTTGATAACTTCGATGCACATAGTGTCTCTTGATTCCATTCAACGTCCCCCTTAAAATCCCCCGAAGTTTTACTTTAATACTCTTTGCCTTTTTCGGCCACACCCAGGTTCAAACATTTCCTCCTCTCCCAATCATAAATCTTAAATGTAAACAATTATCAAATCGTATAATTTACAACCCTTGTCCCGAGGAATGTATGTAGCAATATATGTAATAGTGGGTTCACCCAAATGGAAACAATGGGCTTCACCTTAATATTTTTTACCTTTTTGGACACACCAATGATCAAACTTTCCGCCCTTCCTAGTAATAAATTGTATATGTTACCAATGGACAAATTGCATAATTTATAACCCTTGCCCTGGGGGCTCTGGGGGGCCATGCCATCCCTTGAGGAATAGTTGTTTGACCTTTTGACAACCCTGAAAAGAATGGCTATCTAAAAAAATGACTGTCTCAACATTTTGTTCAGTGTAAAGGAGGAGGCATGTAAAAAGGGAGAGGGAGGGACTAGTTGCCCTCTGATCATTTTTCAACATCTCCCCTTACATGCTTGAAAGTTACAACTTAATATCTTCAGTCGTTCATGAGATACTGCTGGTACGCCCCTTTGACAGTGTGCGTGCACTTAGTCTGTTTTGATTCTGTTCAAAATCCCCTTTAATATCTCCTGAAAGTGTCACATAGAATGAAGAGTGGTCCTTACAGTTGCCCGATGTGTGTAGAGTGGGAGAAATTTTTTTGCATTTTCGGGGGAAGTGTGCAGGATTAAGGGTCTTGAGAAAGGAAATTTTTGGAGTGGATGAAGGGGATGGACCTTGGGTGGCTGGAAAATGGGTGTTTTATTAGTATTAAGAATTTGGCGCGCTTTATTCGTTTCGAATAGTTTTCTGTGCTTTAATCGTTTTGAACAAAAGTTTAAACTAAATCCTTTAATTGTATTTATATGGTGTTAATTGTATTTGTTTTTTGCCATGGCCTTGCGGGGTTTTTCGTGTCAAATATACTCTACTACTATACTATAATATACTATACCCTAAGCCTCTTCGGAGACCCAGGATCAAACGCCTCCCTTTCCCGATTAAAACTCCATATTTAAACAACAGGCAGCTTGAATAACTTACATCCCTTCTTTCCGGGGCTCTGGGGGTCTTGTCATCCCCGAAGGCATAATTATCTGACCTTGGGCTATTTTGAACAATATTGCTATCTCAAAATTTTGATCGTATGTCTTTGAGGGAAGGGTAGCTAAAAATGGCATGGAAGGGAGACTAGTTGTCTTCTGAACACTTTCGACTTAAAAAGAGCACCAGAACTCTCAATTTTCAATCGAACAGGTTTCCCCTGAAGTATCTAGAACCACTTTTCTACACGAAGTGGCTCTGAGGAAAAAAATAATAAGTAATCGATTAAAAATCCACTGAAGCTCTTTACTAGAGCATTTTTAACCTTATCTCATCCTATGTGGATTATATATGTTTTATACTGTTAATTTACATGTATTCATGTCTATTCCAATTTAAACATAGTTGATGTCTATGTTGTATTGTTTTCGTTCATGTAGTATTTACCATCGTACCAAATGGCATAACAGCCGCATTTTCATAGTCACAACCTTATGTTGTTTAGGCATGCCAGATATTGAACAGGAAAGGGTGATGGCCTTTGTTTAACCTTTGATCCAGAATCTGAGCCAATTAGATTCTTCAGGGCATGGGCCTTTTGGAAATCAACACTTTTGCCTCCATTCTTTGTTTGCGGCCCTGACTTTAAAATGTAGACACATTCCTCTTAAAACGAGATTAACCCTTCAGCGATATCATGCATTAAATCACTTTACTAAAAAACAAGACATGCAAATCTCATCAAGAAACCGCGTCACTTACCAAAGAAAACAAAAACTATCCATCCCCGTGTTTTTTACCTTTCAAATATCAACTTAGCGTGCAAGCTCATCGCGTAGACTGATTACCAACTAGGTATCTCGGGATTGAGCAAAAAAGGTAAATGTATCCCTCGTCTGGTGTACCCTTATTCAGTGTTGAAGAGAAAATTGCATGTCGAGAAGACGTAAATGAGGCTTCCCTTGTTTCAAATAGTATTTTCGAGGTAAAGTAAGAATGGGAAAAAAGAAGCAAAAACAATACATTTTCTTTAAAAAAAATTTCCAGACCCGTCTGAAAAAAAGACCCGTTAGGTATATTTATACCTGAAAACCGCTTATTCTAAGGTTTTTCTTTTGGTTGTTTCAAAATTATGACGTCCTTATGGCAGTATCACATTTTCGTCGGTGTGACCACGTTGAACTGTGAAAATAAATAAGTAGAACAAATGAATTAAATTTGACGACGAGTTTTGTCCATAAAAATTTAGACGTTAACAAACTGTTGATTCCCAAGACAACTATACTTTCAAAGGGAAGCTCCACTTCTTATGTTCTTTGGTAGCATATGTTTTTTTTTTTTTTTTTTTTTTTTTTTTTTTTTTTTTTTTAGACTAACCTTGTGGAAAATACCTCTGAAACTCTTGGAACAATGGCCATAGTATGTCAAAGGATGATTGATAATCCGTAAGTATCTCCCTGATATTTCACTTGTAATGATCTGCCCTTATAGTATCGTGTATTAACTTTAGGGATTTGATACCCAAAATTTGTATTATTTGATATTAACTTTTGCAGCTGAAAATCATTAGATTTGAGGAGAAAAAAAAAAAAAAAAACAGCCCACGCAGGGGAAGGAAAAAGAGGATGTGACCCCGGAAAATCGGTGTATTATGTACTCAAACCTTAGGTTGATCGTGTATTTTAGTGTTTCTTTTCCCTCTGAAATTTATGTAGAATAAGAGTCGTTCTGATTATATTTTTGACCCCTCCCTTATCCAACCTCCCATATTCTAGTATATTGTGTGCCGTATTTTGATTTAAAAAATTGAAAATGAAAAACATCATCTGATGAATAATAAATTTCATATGTAAAGACCGTAGTGTTTGTATGCTGTAATTAAATTATTTATAAATTAAGCGGTTAAATTGATATTGTAGTTAAATTAAAAGTGTTATCTATAATTGCACTGTTAAAATGTTTCATAATACTCATTCTAAAGCATAAACTTCTGGTTTGGCCTTCTTATTTGTGAGGAAAGTTCCGCATTTTGTTTAGTTTTTCTCTTTTATTAACACATTTTGACTTCGTCCATATACAACTTCTTTTCAAATCTATTATTTCATATTCCATCATTGAGTCGTATGCATCTTAGTTACATTAAGGAAAAGAAAAAAAAAGACAAAAAGAAGGCAAATAATCTAATATTAGGTATTTAAAAAACATATCAGAAGAACCTTATTTTCATGAGCCAGCTTTGTAAACTTTATTAAATTTATTTGCTTTCCTGCTTTGGCAATGTGTCATGTGTTCAACTAAATATTTAAATTACCCTCTTTATTTTAGAATTTTTAGAGCTTAAATCACCTCCGATTCAGTGGGAAGTCTCTCAGTATGCAATATTAAGTAAGGGACAACTTGAAAGATTCGCTTTTAAAAAGTCTTTGTCAATTTGGATTGGTCCATCACCCCATTGTTGCTAGGAAAGTGTGTTGAATTGTTCACAAATTTAGGGTATAGATTTTATTGACTTAGAGTTTTGCATTATTCAGGATGTGAAAGTGATATTAGGTTCTAAGGATATAAAGAATCGTAGCAGCGTCACCGTTGGTTCAAGGGGACTTTAAATCAAAAAAAATATTTGTTCAATCTTTGCGTTTTAGATACGCTCCAAACTGAGTGGGTTCAAATGTAGGATTGATATGGCATGATGAATTTGGATTCATTTGAGCTAATGAAATGTGGACCTAAAAATCTTGGAAAAAAAGACATGATCAAAATTTTGAGATGGTCGTTTTGTTCTTCCCCTCTGGGGATGAGGTAGCCCTTTCAGCCCCCGAGGCAATGGCTGTAAGTTATGAATGTTTTTCATTATTTACATATTAGGTTAATGGGTTTAGGGGGTATATTTGATTCTGGGTGTCAAAAAAGTCTTCGGGTATTAAGGTAAAAATCTCAGTGTCGAATGTCGAACAAATTATCATGTCGAACAACATGAACATACCATGAGCATGATGGCTGTCTTAAGGAATTTCTAAGGATATGGCTAAGGGTATTAAGTTGAAACTCTTAGGGCATGTTGACGGGATGCTGAAGGGTGATCGGAGGGAATGGCTGTAAGTTATGCAATTTTTTCATTATTTACATATTAGGTTTGTTAATGGGTTTAGGGGGTATATTTCATTCTGGGTGTCAAAAAAGTCTTCGGGTATTAAAGTAAATCTCTCATTGTCGAATGTCGAACAAATTGTCTTGTCGAACAAAATGAAAACATACCATGAGCATGATGGCTGTCAAAAGGAATTTCTAAGGATATGGCTGAGGGTATTAAGTTGAAACTTCTAGGGCGTGTTGAGGGGATGCTGAAGGGTGATCGGAGGGCAACAAGCCTCCCGCCCTAAACTTATTTTGATGCCCCTCCCCTCAACATTAAAATTTTCAAAAGTTTTTTTTTAATGGTCAAAAGGTCGAACAATTCTGCCTCTGGCAGTTCCTTGCCCACTGGAGCCCACAGGGCAAGGGTGCAGGATTTGTCATTATAAGACACTATGTTCATCCAGGTTTTCAAAAAAGGGTTCTCCGGCATCTCAGGAACAGATAAGGCTATTAACTTGACACTTAACTTGACTATTCGCAACTATGATTACTCGTGACTTCGACTTCTTGCGCTTGTGACTAAGATTACTTGCAACGGTGACTACTTGTAACTGTGACTACTTGTGACTTTGACTTCTTGCGACAACGACTACTCGCGACTGTGAGTGCAAACAAATGTTGAAAGGATATTGAACGAAATCAAAACACGCCATGTTTATGCTGGTTGTCAAAAGGACTTATCAGCCATATCTCAGGGATGGTTAACGACATTAAGGTGACAATTTGAGGGCATATTAACGAAGGACAACCAGTGGTCAAGGGCAACCGACCCCTCCTTTACGTGTCGAATGTAGATCTACCCTCACCAACACTGATCAAAGTCTTCAAAAATTAATTTTGTTCAGAATAATCAAAAGGTCTAATAACTTTTCACTAAAATGAAAATAGCGACGTAATAACTTCACCCGGTAATGCCAAACACCCACAGCCCCTGGGGCAGTGGCTGTAAAATATTTTGTTTGTCAATGCTTTAAGGGGAAACTTCAGGGGAATGTTGAATAGGATGTTGAACTAGATCAAAAGACACTGTGTGCATCCAGGTCATCAAAAGGGTGTACCTGCAATATCGTAGGAATGGCTAAGGATATTCACTTGAAACTTTCAGGGACACTACTCTCACTACCACTACATGACTTCAAGTAGTTTGAATTGCCATTGTGACTATTTGCGATTGCGACAACTTGCAACTGTGACTGTCACCACTTGTAACTGCAACTGCCACTACTTATGACTGCAATTGTTTCTACTTGCGGCAACTTTTGAGAAATATTAAGGAGGATCCTGAACGAAATCAAAACACACTATGTGCACGTTGGATATCAAAAGAGCGCATCAGTAGTATAGCTATAATGATTAAGAGCGGGGTGTCTCCCCATATAGCTATAACTATTACAAGCGGGGTGTCTTCCATATAGCTATAATATATACAAGCAGAGTGTCTCCCGCCAATACAAGCAGACAGTGTAATGACCGGATTCAACTACCGTGAAAATTCGTGCTGATCTCTGTTCAAAGTGCGTGATGTTTTCATGGTAGTGATTCGTTTCCTTTGTTTGAAATTGTGAAATTCTTTCTGTAAATTAATTAATTAATTTGTTTAATTAATTTACATAAATTAATTTATTATTAATTAATTTACATAATTACATGAATTAATTTAATTATTTTTTTTTTTTTACTTTTTTTTTAACTTTTTATTTTTCAAAGTTCATTTTGTATTTTTACATTCTCTTGATTTTTCAAAGTTCATTGTGAATTTCTTTCATTGAAATGCAAGAGTTGGAATATTTCAGTAGTGTTTTGTTATGGTTTACCTTGTCACGGTTACATTCTCTTGATTTTTCAAAGTTCATTTTGAATTTCTTTCGTGAAATGCAAGAGTTGGAATATTTCAGTAGTGTTTTGTCGTGGTTTACCTTGTCACAGTTACATTCTATTGATTTTTCAAAGATGATTTTGAATTTCTGTCGTCAAATACAAGAGTTTGAATATTTCAGTACTGCTTTATCGTGTTTTGCCTTGTCCCCTTTACATTCTATTGATTTTTTAAAGTTTATTTTGGTTTTATTTCATTGACATTCAAGAGTTCAAATGTTTCAGTTGTGTTTTGTCGTAGTTTACCTTGTCACAGTTACATTCTCTTGATTTTTCAAAGTTCATTTTTGGTTTCTTTCCTTGAAATGCTAGAGTTGGAATATTTCAGTAGTGTTTTGTCGTGGTTTACCTTGTCACAGTTACATTCTCTTGATTTTTCAAAGTTAATTTTTTGAATTTCTTTCGTTGAAATGCAAGAGTTTGAATATTTCAGTAGTGTTTTGTTATGGTTAAACTTGTCACGGTTACATTCTATTGATTTTTCAAAGTTCATTTTGAATTTCGTTCGTGAAATGCAAGAGTTGGAATATTTCAGTAGTGTTTTGTCTTGGTTTACCTTCTCACAGTTACATTCTCTTGATTTTTCAAAGTTCATTTTGTATTTCTTTAGTTGAAATGCAAGAGTTCGAATATTTCAGTAGTGTTTAGTCATGGTTTACCATGTCACAGTTAAATTCCCATGATTTTTAAAAGTTCATTTTGAATTTTTTCATGGAAATGCAAGAGTAGGATTATTTCAGTAGTGTTTTGTTGTGGTTTACCTTGTCACACTTACATTCTCTTGATTTGTCAAAGTTCATTTTGGATTTCTTTCGTTGAAATCCAAGAGCTGGAATATTTCAGTAGTGTTTTGTTGTGCTTCACCTTGTCACAATTACATTCTCTTGATTTTTCAAAGTTCATTTTGAATTTCTTTCCTGAAATGCAAGAGTTGGAATATTTCAGTAGTGTTTTGTTATGGTTTACCTTGTCACAGTTACATTCTCTTGATTTTTTCAAAGTTCATTTTTAATTTCTTTCGTTGAAATGCAAGACTTGGAATATTTCACTAGTGTTTTGTCGTGGTTTACCTTACCTTAGTTACATTCTCTTGATTTTTCAAAGTTCATTTTGAATTTCTTTCATTGAAATGCAAGAGTTGGAATATTTCAGTAGTGTTTTGTCGTGGCTCACCATCTCACAGTTACATTCTCTTGATTTTTCAAAGTTCATTTTGGATTTCTTTCGTTGAAATGCAAGAGTTGGAATATTTCAGTAGTGTTTTGTCATGGTTTACCAAGTCACAGTTACATTCTCATGATTTTTCAAAGTTCATTTTGAATTTTTCGTTGAAATGCAAGAGTTGGAATATTTCAGTAGTGTTTTGTTGTGGAAACCTTATCACAGTTACATTCTAATGATTTTTCAAAGTTCATTTTGAATTTCTTTCATTGTAATGCAAGAGATGGATTATTTCAGTAGTGTTTTGTAGTGGTTTACATTGTCACACCTACATTCTCTTGATTTTTCAAAGTTTATTTTGGATTTCTTTCGTTGAAATGCAAGAGTTGGAATATTTCAGTAGTTTTTTGTTATGGTTTACCTTGTAACAGTTACATTCTCTTAATTTTTCAAAGTTTATTTTGAATTTCTTTCGTTTAAATGCAAGAGTTGGAATATTTGAGTAGTGTGTTGTTGTGCTTTAACTTGTCACATTTACATTCTCTTGATTTTTTCAAAGTTCTTTTTGAATTTATTTCGTTGAAATGCAAGAGTTGGAATATTTCAGTAGTGTCTTGTCGTGGTTTACCTTGTCACAGTTACATTCTCTTAATTTTTCAAAGTTCATTTTGAATTTCTTTAGTTGAAATGCAAGAGTTGGAATATTTCAGTAGTGTTTTGTTGTGCTTTACCTTGTAACAGTTACATTCTCTAGATTTTTCTAAGTTTATTTTTGATTTATTTCATTGAAATGCAAGAGTTTGAATATTTTAGTAATGTCTTATCGTGATTTACATTGTCACAATTACATTCTCTAGATTTTTCAAAGTTTATTTTGGATTTCTTTCGTTGAAATACAAGAGATGGAATATTTCAGTAGTGTTTTTGACATGGTTTACCTTGTCACAGTTACATTCTCTTGATTTTTCAAAGTTCATTTTGGATTTCTTTCGTTGAAATGCAAGAGTTGGAATATTTCAGTAGTGTTTTGTTATGGTTTACCTTGTCAGAGTTACATTCTCTTAATTTTTCAAAGTTCATTTTGAATTTCTTTCCATTAAATGCAAGAGTTGGATTATTTTAATAGTGTCTTGTCACGATATTCCTTGTCAAAGTTAAGTTCTCTTGATTTTTCAAAGTTCATTTGAATTTCTTTTAAATAAATGCAAGAGGTGAACTATTTAAGAAGCGTTTCTTCTTGGCTTAAATTGTCACAGTTACATTCTCATGATTTTTCAAAGTTCATTTTGAATATATTTCATTGTAATGCAAGAGATGGATTATCTCAGTAGTGTTTTGTAGTGCTTTACATTATCACACTTACATTCTCTTGATTTTTCTAAGTTCATTTTGGATTTCTTTCGTTGAAATGCAAGAGTTGGAATATTTCAGTAGTGTCTTGTCGTGGTTTACCTTGTCACAGTTACATTCTCTTGATTTTTCAAAGTTAATTCTGGATTTCTTTCGTTGAAATGAAAGAGTTGTAATATTTTAGAAGTGTTTTGTTGTTGTTTACCTTGTCACACTTACATTATCTTGTTTTTTCAAAGCTCATTTCGAATTTCTTTCACTGAAATGAAAGATTTTGAGTAGTTTAGTAGTGTCTTGTCGTGATTTTCCTTGTCACACTTACATTCTTTTGATTTTTGAAGGTTCATTTTGGATTTCTGTCGTTGAAATACAAGAGATGGAGTACTTCAGTAGTTTTTTTGTCATGGTTTACCTTGTCACGGTTACATTCTCTTGATTTTTCAAAGTTCATTTTGGATTTCTTTCGTTGAAATGCAAGAGTTGGAATATTTCAGTAGTGTTTTGATATGGTTTACCTTCTCATAGTTACATTCTCTTGATTTTTCAAAGTTCATTTTGGATTTCTTTCCTTGAAATGCAAGAGTTGGAATATTTCAGTAGTGTTTTGTCATGGTTTACCTTGTCACAGTTACATTCTCTGGATTTTTCAAAGTTCATTTTGAATTTTTTTTATTGAAATGCAAGAGTTGGAATATTTCTGTAGTGTTTTGTCATGGCTTATCTTATCAAAGTTACATTCTCATGATTTTTCAAAGTTCATTTTGAATTTCTTTCATTGAAATGCAAGAGATTGATTATCTCAGTAGTGTTTTGTAGTGGTTTACATTGTCACACATACATTCTCTTGATTTTTCAAAGTTCATTTTGGATTTCTTTCGTTGAAATGCAAGAGTTTGAATATTTCAGTAGTGTTTTGTCGTGGTTTACCAGGTCATAGTTACATTCTCATGATTCTTCAAAGTTCATTTGGAATTTATTTCGTTGAAATGCAAGAGTTGGGTTATTTCAGTAGTGTTTTGTCATGGTTTACCTTGTCACAGTTACATTCTCTTAATTTTCCAAAGTTCATTTTGAATTTTTCGTTGAAATGCAAGAGTTGGAATATTTCAGTAGTGTTTTGTCGTGGTTTACCTTATCACAGTTACATTCTCATGATTTTTCAAAGTTCATTTTGAATTTCTTTCATTGAAATGCAAGAGATGGATTATTTCAGTAGTGTTTTGTCATGGTTTACCTTGTCACAGTTACATTCTCTTGATTTTTCAAAGTTCATTTTTTGGATTTCTTTCGTTGAAATGCAAGAGTTGGAATATTTCAGTAGTGTTTTATTATGGTTTACCATGTCACGGTTACATTATCTTGATTTTTCAAAGTTAATTTTGGATTTCTTTCGTGAAATGCAAGAGTTGGAATATTTAAGTAGTGTTTCGTCGTGGTTTACCATGTCACAGATACATTCTCTTAATTTTTCAAAGTTCATTTTGAATTTTTTTCTTTGAAATGCAAGAGTTGGATTATTTCAGTAGTGTCTTGTTTTGATTTACCTTGTCACAGTTACATTCTCTGGATTTTTCAAAGTTCATTTTGGATTTCTTTCATTGAAATGCAAGAGTTGGAATATTTCAGTAGTGTTTTGTTATGGTTTACCTTGTCACAGTTACATTCTCTTGATTTTTCAAAGTTCATTTTGGATTTCTTTCCTTGAAATGCAAGAGTTGGAATATTTCAGTAGTGTTTTGTCGTGGATTACCTTGTCACAGTAACATTATCTTGATTTTTCAAAGTTTATTTTGGATTTTTAAATTCTCTTTGATTTTTCAAAGTTCATTTTGAATTTCTTTCGTTGAAATGCAAGAGTTGGAACATTTCAGTAGTGTCTTGTTGTGCTTTACCTTGTCACAGTTACATTCTCTTGATTTTTCGAAGTTCATTTTGGATTTCTTTCGTTGAAATGCAAGATTTCGAATATTTCAGTTGTGTCTTTTAGTGGTTTACATTGTCACTGTTACATTCTCTTGATTTTCCAAAGTTGATTTTGAATTTCTTTCGTGAAATGCAAGAGTTGGAATATTTCAGTGGTGTTTTGGCATGGTTTATCATATCACTGTCACATGCTCTTGATTTTTCAAAGTTCATTTGGAATTTCGTTCGTGAAATGCATGAGTTGGAATATTTCAGTAGTGTTTTATCATGGTTTACCTTTTCACAATTACATTCCCTTGATCTTTCAAGGTTCTTTTTAAATTTCTTTCATTAAAATGCAAGAGTTAGAATATTTCAGTAGTGTTTTGTCGTGGTTTACATTGTCACAGTTACATTCTCTTGATTTTTCAATTTTCATTGTTGATTTATTTCCTTTAAATTCAAGAGTTTGAATATTTAAGTAGTTTTTTGTTGTGGTTTACATTGTCAAAGTTAAATTCTCTTGATTTTTCAAAGTTAATTTTTGGATTTCTATCGTTGAAATGCAAGAGTTGGAATATTTCAGTAATGTTTTGATATGGTTTACCTTGTCACAGTTACATTCTCTTGATTTTTCAAAGTTCATTTTTTTAATTTATTTCTTTAAAAAGCAAGAGTTGGAATATTTCAGTAGTTTTTTGTAATGGTTTACCTTGTCACAGTTACATTCTCTTGATTTTTCAAAGTTCATTTTTTAATTTATTTCGTTTAAATGAACTAGTCGGAACATTTCATTAGTATTTTTTCATGGTTTACATTGACACTGTTACATTCTATTGATTTTTTAAAGTTCATTTTGAATTTATTTCATTGAAATGCAAGAGTTGGAATATTTCAGTAGTGTTTTGTCTTTGTTTACAATCTCACAGTTAAATTCTCTTGATTTGTCAAAGTTCATTTCGGATTTATTTTGTTGAAATCCAAGAGCTGGAATATTTCAGTAGTGTTTTAGTCATGGTTTACCATGTCACAGTTACATTCTCTTGATTTTTCAAAGTTCATTTTGAATTTCTTTCATTGAAATGCAAGAGTTGGATTATTTCAGTAGTGTTTTGTTGTGGTTTACCTTGTCACAGTTACATTCTCTTGATTTGTCAAAGTTCATTTCGGATTTCTTTTGTTGAAATCCAAGAGCTGGAATATTTCAGTAGTGTTTTGTTGTGCTTCACCTTGTCACAATTACATTCTCTTGATTTTTCAAAGTTCATTTTGAATTTCTTTCCTGAAATGCAAGAGTTGGAATATTTGAGTAGTGTTTTGTTGTGGTTTACCTTGTCACAGTTACATTCTCTTAATTTTTTCAAAGTTCATTTTCAATTTCTTTCGTTGAAATGCAAGACTTGGAATATTTCACTAGTGTTTTGTCATGGTTTACCTTACCATAGTTACATTCTCTTGATTTTTCAAAGTTCATTTTGAATTTCTTTCATTGAAATGCAAGAGTTGGAATATTTCAGTAGTGTTTTGTCGTGGTTCACCATCTCACAGTTACATTCTCTTGATTTTTCAAAGTTCATTTTGGATTTCTTTCGTTGAAATGCAAGAGTTGGAATATTTCAGTAGTGTTTTGTCATGGTTTACCAAGTCACAGTTACATTCTCATGATTTTTCAAAGTTCATTTTGAATTTTTCGTTGAAATGCAAGAGTTGGAATATTTCAGTAGTGTTTTGTCGTGGTTTACCTTATCACAGTTACATTCTAATGATTTTTCAAAGTTCATTTTGAATTTCTTTCATTGTAATGCAAGAGATGGATTATTTCAGTAGTGTTTTGTAGTGGTTTACATTGTCACACCTACATTCTCTTGATTTTTCAAAGTTTATTTTGGATTTCTTTCATTTAAATGCAAGAGTTGGAATATTTCAGTAGTTTTTTGTCATGGTTTACCTTGTCACAGTTACATTCTCTTAATTTTTCAAAGTTCATTTTGAATTTATTTAGTTAAAATGCAAGAGTTGGAATATTTAAGTATTGTGTTGTTGTGCTTTAACTTGTCACATTTACATTCTCTTGATTTTTTCAAAGTTCTTTTTGAATTTCTTTCTTCGAAATGCAAGAGTTGGAATATTTTAGTAGTGTCTTGTCGTGGTTTACCTTGTCACAGTTACATTCTCTTAATTTTTTAAAGTTCATTCTGAATTTCTTTCGTTGAAATGCAAGAGCTGGAATATTTCAGTAGTGTTTTGTTGTGGTTTACCTTGTCACAGTTACATTCTCTAGATTTTTCAAAGTTTATTTTGAATTTATTTCATTGAAATGCAAGAGTTGGAATATTTTAGTAATGTCTTGTCGGGATTTACATTGTCACAATTACATTCTCTAAATTTTGCAAAGTTCATTTTGGATTTCTTTCGTTGAAATACAAGAGATGGAATATTTCAGTATTGTTTTTGACATGGTTTACCTTGTCACAGTTACATTCTCTTTATTTTTCAAAGTTCATTTTGGATTTCTTTCTTTGAAATGCAAGAGTTGGAATATTTCAGTAGTGTTTTGATATGGTTTACCTTCTCATAGTTACATTCTCTTGATTTTTCAAAGTTCATTTTGGATTTCTTTCCTTGAAATGCAAGAGTTGGAATATTTCAGTAGTGTTTTGTCATGGTTTACCTTGTCACAGTTACATTCTCTTAATTTTTCAAAGTTCATTTTGAATTTCTTTCGTTGAAATGCAAGAGTGGAATATTTCAGTAGTGTTTTGTCGTGGTTTACCTTATCACAGTTACATTCTCATGATTTTTCAAAGTTCATTTTGAATTTCTTTCATTGAAATGCAATAGATGAATTATTTCAGTAGTGTTTTTTAGTGGTATACATTGTCACAGTTACAATATCTTAATTTTTCAAAATTGATTTTGTATTTCATTCGTTAAACTTCAGGAGTTGGAATATTTCAGTAGTGTTTAGTCATGGTTTACCTTGTCACAGTTACATTCTCTTGATTTTTCAAAGTTCATTTTGGATTTCTTTCGTTAGAAATGCAAGTGTTGGATTATTTCAGTAGTGTTTTGTCAGTGGTTTACCAATGTCACAGTTACATTCTCATGATTTTGCAAAGTTCATTTTGAATTTCTTTCATTGAAATGCAAGAGTTGGAATATTTCAGTAGTGTTTTGTAGTGGTTTACCTTGTCACATTTACATTCTCTTGATTTTTCAAAGTTCATTTTGAATTTCTTTCGTTGAAATGCAAGAGTTGGAATATTTCAGAAGTGTTTTGTCATGGTTTACCTTGTCATAGTTACATTCTCAAGATTTTTCAAAGTTCCTTTTGAATTCTTTCGTTGAAATGCAAGAGTTGGAATATTTCAGTAGTGTTTTGTCGTGGTTTACCTTATCACAGTTACATTCTCATGATTTTGCAAAGTTCATTTTGAATTTCTTTCATTGAAATGCAAGAGATGGATTATTTCAGTAGTGTTTTGTCAGTGGTTTACCATTATCACAGTTACATTCTGTTAATTTTTCAAAGTTCATTTTGAATTTCTTTCATTGAAATGCAAGAGTTGGAATATTTCAGTAGTGTTTTGTCGTGGTTTACCTTGTCATAATTACATTCTCTTGATGTTTCAAAATAACAGTTACATTCTCATGATTTTTCAAATTTCATTTTGAATTTCTTTCATTGAAATGCAAGAGATGGATTATTTCAGTAGTGTTTTGTTGTGGTTTACATTCTCACACCCACATTCTCTTGATTTTTCAAAGTTCATTTTGGATTTATTTCGTTGAAATGTAAGAGTTGGAATACTTCAATAGTGTTTTGTCATGGTTTACCTAGTCACATTTACATTCTCATGATTTTTCAAAGTTCATTTTGAATTTCTTGCATTGAAATGAAAGAGTTGGATTATTTTAGTATTGTTTCGTCGTGGTTTACCACGTTACAGTTACATTCTCTTAATTTTTCAAAGTTCATTTTGAATTTCTTTCGTTGAAATGCAAGAGTTGGAATATTTCAGTAGTGTTTTGTCGTGGTTTACCTTATCACAGTTACATTCTCATGATTTTTCAAAGTTCATTTTGAATTTCTTTCATTGAAATGCAAGAGATGGATTATTTCAGTAGTGTTTTGTCATGGTTTACCTTGTCACAGTTACATTCTCTTGATTTTTCAAAGTTCATTTTGGATTTCTTTTGTTGAAATGCAAGAGTTGGAATATTTCAGTAGTGTTTTGTTATGGTTTACCTTCTCACAGTTACATTCTCTTGATTTTTCAAAGTTCATTTTGGAATTCTTTCCTTGAAATGCAAGAGTTGGAATATTTCAGTAGTGTTTTGTAGTGGTTTACATTGTCACACCTACATTCTCTTGATTTTTCAAAGTTCATTTTGTATTTCTTTCGTTGAAATGCAAGAGTTGTATTATTTCAGTAGTGTTTTGTGTTGGTTTACCTTGTCACATTTAAAGTCACATAATTTTTCATAGTTCATTTTGGATTTCTATCGTTGAAATTCAAGAGTTGGAATATTTCAGTAGTGTTTTGTCGTGGTTTACCAAGTCACAGTTACATTCTCATGATTTTTCAAAGTTCATTTTGAATTTCTTTCATTGAAATGCAAGAGTTGGATTATTTCAGTAGTGTTTTGTCATGGTTTACCTTGTCACAGTTACATTCTCTTAATTTTTCAAAGTTCATTTTGAATTTCTTTCTTTGAAAAGCAAGAGTTGGAATATTTCAGTAGTGTTTTGTCGTGGTTTACCTTATCACAGTTACATTCTCTTGATTTTGCAAAGTTCATTTTGAATTTCTTTCATTGAAATGCAAGAGATGGATTATTTCAGTAGTGTTTTGTAGTGGTTTACATTGTCACAGTTACATTCTCTTGATTTTTCAAAGTTCATTTTGAATTTCTTTCGTTGAAATGCAAGAGTTTGAATATTTCAGTAGTGTTTTGTCGTGGTTTACCTTATCACAGTTACATTCTCATGATTTTTCAAAGTTCATTTTGAATTTCTTTCATTGAAATGCAAGAGATTGAATATCTCAGTAGTGTTTTGTAGTGCTTTACAATGTCACACTCACATTCTCTTGATTTTTCAAAGTTCATTTTGGATTTCCTTCGTCGAAATGCAAGAGTTGGAATATTTCAGTAGTGTTTTGTCATGGTTTACCAAGTCACAGTTACATTCTCATGATTTTTCAAAGTTCATTTTGAATTTCTTTCATTGAAATGAAAGAGTTGGATTATTTTCGTAGTGTTTTGTCATGGTTTACCTTGTCACAGTTACATTCTCTTAATTTTTCAAAGTTCATTTTGAATTTTTCGTTGAAATGCAAGAGTTGGAATATTTCAGTAGTGTTTTGTCGTGGTTTACCTTATCACAGTTACATTCTCATGATTTTTCAAAGTTCATTTTGAATTTCTTTCATTGAAATGTAAGAGATGGATTATTTCAGTAGTGTTTTGTCATGGTTTACCTTGTCACAGTTACATTCTCTTGATTTTTCAAAGTTCAATTTGGATTTATTTCGTTGAAAAGCAAGAGTTAGAATATTTCAGTAGTGTTTTGTCGTGGTTTACCTTATCACAGTTACATTCTCAAGATTTTTCAAAGTTCATATTGGATTTCTTTCATTGAAATGTAAGAGTTTGAATATTTCAGTAGTGTTTTGTAGTGGTTTACATTGTCACACCTACATTCTCTTGATTTTTCAAAGTTCATTTTGGATTTCTTTCGTTGAAATGCAAGAGTTGGAATATTTCAGTAGTTTTTTGTCATGGTTTACCTTGTCACAGTTACATTCTCTTAATTTTTCAAAGTTCATTTTGAATTTCTTTCGTTGAAATGCAAGAGTTGGAATATTTAAGTAGTGTTTTGTTGTGCTTTACCTTGTCACATTTACATTCTCTTTATTTTTCTAAGTTCATTTTGAATTTCTTTCATTGAAATGCAAGAGTTGGAATATTTTAGTAGTGTCTTGTCGTGATTTACATTGTCACAATTACATTATCTTAATTTTTCAAAGTTAATTTTGAATTTCTTTCGTTGAAATGCAAGAGTTGAAATATTTCAGTAGTGGTTTTGACATGGTTTACCTTGTCACAGTTACATTCTCTTGATTTTTCAAAGTTCATTTTGGATTTCTTTCGTTGAAATGCAAGAGTTGGAATATTTCAGTAGTGTCTTGTCGTGGTTTACCTTGTCACAGTTACATTCTCTTGATTTTTTTAAAGTTCGTTTTGGATTTCTTTCGTTGAAATGCAAGAGTTGGAATATTTTAGTAGTGTCTTGTCGTGTTTTACCTTGTCACAGTTACATTCTCTTAATTTTTTAAAGTTCATTTTGAATTTCTTTCGTTGAAATGCAAGAGTTGGAATATTTCAGTAGTGTTTTGTTGTGCTTTACCTTGTCACACTTACATTCTCTTGATTTTTCAAAGTTCATTTCGAGTTTCTTTAACTCAAATGCAAGATTTTGAATATTTTAGTAGTGTCTTGTCGTGATTTACCTTGTCACACTTACATTCTCTTGATTTTTCAAAGATCATTTTGAATTTATTTCGTTGAAATACAAGAGATGAAATATTTCAGTAGTGTTTCTGTCATGGTTTACCTTGTTACACTTACATTCTCTTGATTTTTCAAAGTTCATTTTGGATTTCTTTCGTTGAAATGCAAGAGTTGGAATATTTCAGTAGTGTTTTGTTATGGTACTTTCTCACAGTTAAATTCTCTTTATTTTTCAAATTTCATTTTGTATTTCTTTCCTTGAAATGCAAGAGTTGGAATATTTCAGTTGTGTTTTGTCGTGGTTTAACTTGTCACAGTTACATTCTCTTAATTTTTCAAAGTTTATTTTGAATTTCTTTCGTTGAAATGCCAGAGTTGGAATATTTAATTAGTGTGTTGTTGTGCTTTACCTTGTCACAGTTACATTCTCTTGATTTTTTCAAAGTTCTTTTTGAATTCCTTTCGTTGAAATGCAAGAGTTGGAATATTTTAGTAGTGTCTTGTCGTGGTTTACCTTGTCACAGTTACATTCTCTTAATTTTTCAAAGTTCATTCTGAATTTCTTTAGTTGAAATGCAAGAGTTGGAATATTTCAGTAGTGTTTTGTTGTGCTTTACCTTGTCACAGTTACATTCTCTAGATTTTTCAAAGCTCATTTTGAATTTCTTTCATTGAAATGCAAGAGTTGGAATATTTTAGTAGTGTCTTGTCGTGATTTATCTTGTCACAATTACATTCTCTTGAATTTTCAAAGTTCATTTTGGATTTATTTCGTTGAAATACAAGAGATGGAATATTTCAGTAGTGTTTTTGACATGGTTTACCTTGTCACAGTTACATTCTCTTGATTTTTCAAAGTTCATTTTGGATTTCTTTCCTTGTAATGCAAGAGTTGGAATATTTAAGTAGTGTTTTGTCTTGGTTTACCTTTTCACAGTTACATTCTCATGATTTTTCAAAGTTCATTTTTGGATTTC
This sequence comes from Artemia sp. Qi Xiang Cuo, assembly GCF_049724085.1. Taxonomy (NCBI): domain Eukaryota; kingdom Metazoa; phylum Arthropoda; class Branchiopoda; order Anostraca; family Artemiidae; genus Artemia; species Artemia sp. Qi Xiang Cuo. Next base: position 34,197,606 of record NC_142804.1, read on the forward strand.
TATCGTTGAAATGCAAGAGTTGGAATATTTCAGTAGTGTTTTGTTATGGTTTACCTTGTCACAGTTAAATTCTGTTGATTTTTCAAAGTTCATTTTTTAATTTCTTTCGTTGAAATGCAAGAGTTGGAATATTTCAGTAGTGTTTTGTCATGGTTTACCTTGTCACAGTTATATTCTCATGATTTTTCAAAGTTAATTTTTTGATTTCTATCGTTGAAATGCAAGAGTTTGAATATTTCAGTAGTGTTTTGTTATATTTTACCTTGTCTCAGTTACATTCTCTTGATTTTTCAAAGTTCATTTTTTAATTTCTTTCGTTGAAATGCAAGAGTTGGAATATTTCAGTAGTGTTTAGTCATGGTTTACCATGTCACAATTAAATTCCCTTGATTTTTAAAAGTTCATTTTGAATTTCTTTCATGGAAATGCAAGAGTAGGATTATTTCAGTAGTGTTTTGTCATGGTTTACCTTGCCACAGTTACATTCTCTTAATTTGTCAAAGTTCATTTTGAATTTCTTTCGTTGAAATGCAAGAGTTGGAATATTTCAGTAGTGTTTTGTCGTGGTTTACCTTGTCACAGTTACATTCTCATGATTTTTTCCAAGTTCATTTTGAATTTCTTTCATTGAAATGCAAGAGTTGGATTATTTCAGTAGTGTTTTAGTTGTGGTTTACCTTGCCACACATACATTTTTTTGATTTTTCAAAGTTCATTTTGGATTTCTTTTGTTGAAATCCAAGAGTTGGAATATTTTAGTAGTGTTTTGGTGTGCTTTACCTTGTCACAATTACATTCTCTTTATTTTTCAAAGTTCATTTTGAATTTCTTTCCTGAAATGCAAGAGTTGGAATATTTCAGTAGTGTTTTGTTATGGTTTACCTTGTCACAGTTACATTCTCTTGATTTTTTCAAAGTTTTTCAAAGTTCATATTGAATTTCTTTCCTGAAATGCAAGAGTTGGAATATTTCAGTAGTGTTTTGTTATGGTTTACCTTGTCACAGTTACATTCTCTTAATTTTTTCAAAGTTCATTTTTAATTTCTTTCGTTGAAATGCAAGACTTGGAATATTTCACTAGTGTTTTGTCATGGTTTACCTTACCATAGTTACATTCTCTTGATTTTTCAAAGTTCATTTTGAATTTCTTTCATTTAAATGCAAGAGTTGGAATATTTCAGTTGTGTTTTGACGTGGTTCACCATCTCACAATTACATTCTCTTAATTTTTCAAAGTTCATTTTGGATTTATTTCGTTGAAATGCAAGAGTTGGAATATTTCAGTAGTGTTTTGTCGTGGTTTACCATGTCACAGTTACATTCTTATGATTTTTCAAAGTTCATTTTTAATTTACTGCATTGAAATGCAAGAGTTGGATTATTTTTGTAATGTTTTGTCGTGGTTTAGTTTGTCACAATTACATTCTCCTGATTTTTCAAAGTTCATTTTAGATTTCTTTCATTGAAATGCAAGAGATGGAATATCTCAGTAGTGTTTTTTAGTGCTATACCTTGTCACACCTACATTCTCATGATTTTTCAAAGCTGATTTTGATTTAACTTCGATGAGATGTAAGAGTTGGATAATTTCAATACTGTTCTATATTGGATTTCATTGTCACAGCTACATTCTCTTCATTTTTCAAAGTTTATTTTTAGTTTACTTCGAATAAATTCAAGAATTGGATTATTTAAGTACTGTTTTGTCATGGTTTACTATGTCATAGTTACATTCTAATGATTTTTCAAAGTTCATTTTGTATTTCTTGCTTTGAAATAAAAGAGTTGAAATATTTTAGTATTGTTTCCTCATGGTTTACTTCGTTACAGTCACATTATCATAATTTTTCAAATTTAATTTTGAATTTTATAGTTGAAATGCAAGAGTTGGAATATTTCAGTAGTGTTTTGTCGTGGTTTACCTTATCACAGTTACATTCTCATGATTTTGCAAAGTTCATTTTGAATTTCTTTCATTGAAATGCAAGAGATGGATTATTTCAGTAGTGTTTTGTAGTGGTTTACATTGTCACAGTTACATTCTCTTAATTTTTCAAAGTTCATTTTGAATTTCTTTCGTTGAAATGCAAGAGTTGGAATATTTCAGTAGTGTTTTGTCTTGGCTTACCTTATCACAGTTACATTCTCATGATTATTCAAAGTTCATTTTGAATTTCTTTCATTGAAATGCAAGAGATGGATTATCTCAGTAGTGTTTTGTAGTGGTTTACATTGTCACACCTACATTCTCTTGATTTTTCAAAGTTTATTTTGAATTTACTTTGTCGAAATGCAAGAGTTTGAATAATTCAATAGTGTTTTGTTATGGTTTAACATGTAATAGTTACAATCTACTGATTTTTCATAGTTAATTTTGAATTTCTTGCATCTAAATAATAGAGATGAAATATTTTAGTATTGTTTCGTCGTAGTTTACCTTGTCACAGTTACATTCTCTAAATTTTTCAAAGTTCATTTTGAATTTTTCGTTGAAATGCAAGAGTTGGAATATTTCAGTAGTGTTTTGTCGTGGTTTACCTTATCACAGTTACATTCTCATGATTTTTCAAATTTCATTTTGAATTTCTTTCATTGAAATGCAAGAGATGGATTATTTCAGTAGTGTTTTGTCATGGTTTACCTTGTCACAGTTGCATTCTCTTAATTTTTCAAAGTTCATTTTGAATTTCTTTCGTTGAAATGCAAGGGTTTGAATATTTCAGTAGTGTTTTGTCGTGGTTTACCTTATCACAGTTACATTCTCATGATTTTTAAAAGTTCATTTTGAATTTCTTTCATTGAAATGCAAGAGATGGATTATCTCAGTAGTGTTTTGTAGTGGTTTACATTGTCACACCTACATTTTCTTGATTTTTCGAAGTTCATTTTGGATTTCATTCGTTGAAATACAAGAGTTGGAATATTTCAGTAGTGTTTTGTCATGGTTTACCTTGACACAGTTACATTCTCTTAATTTTTCAAAGTTCATTTTGGATTTCTTTCGTTGAAATGCAAGAGTTGGAATATTTCAGGAGTGTTTCGTCATGGTTTACCAAGTCACAGTTACATTCTCTTAATTTTTCAAAGTTCATTTTGAATTTTTCGTTGAAATGCAAGAGTTGGAATATTTCAGTATGTGTTTTGTCGTGGTTTACCTTATCACAGTTACATTCTCATGATTTTTCAAAGTTCATTTTGAATTTCTTTCATTGAAATGCAAGAGATGGATTATTTCAGTAGTGTTTTGTAGTGGTTTACATTGTCACACCTACATTCTCTTGATTTTTCAAAGTTCATTTTGAATTTCTTTCCTGAAATGCAAGAGTTGGAATATTTCAGTAGTGTTTTGTTATGGTTTACCTTGTCACAGTTACATTCTCTAGATTTTTCAAAGTTCCTTTTGAATTTCTTTCATTGAAATGCAAGAGTTGGAATATTTTAGTAGTGTCTTGTCGTGATATACCTTGTCACAATTACATTCTCTTGATTTTTCAAAGTTCATTTTGGATTTCTTTTGTTGAAATACAAGAGATGAAATATTTCAGTAGTGTTTTTGACATGGTTTACCTTGTCACAATTACATTCTCTTGATTTTTCAAAGTTCATTTTGGATTTCTTTCCTTGAAATGCAAGAGTTGGAATATTTCAGTAGTGTTTTGTCATGGTTTACCTTGTCACAGTTACATTCTCTTGATTTTTCAAAGTTCATTCTGGATTTCTTTCCTTGAAATGCAAGAGTTGGAATATTTCAGTAGTGTTTTGTCATGGTTTACCTTGTCACAGTTACATTCTCTTAATTTTTCAAAGTTCTTTTTGAATTTCTTTCGTTGAAATGCAAGAGTTGGAATATGTCAGTAGTGTCTTGTCATGGTTTACCTTGTCACATTTACATTCTCTTGATTTTTTCAAAGTTCTTTTTGAATTTCTTTCGTTGAAATGCAAGAGTTGGAATATTTCAGTAGTGTCTTGTCGTGGTTTACCTTGTCACAGTTACATTCTCTTTATTTTTCAAAGTTCATTTTGAATTTCTTTCGTTGAAACGCAAGATTTGGAATGTTTCAGTAGTGTTTTGACATGGTTTACCATGTCAAAATTACATTCTCTTGATTTTTCAAAGTTCATTTTGAATTTCTTTCATTGAAATGCAAGAGTTTGGTTATTTCAGTAGTGTTTTGTCATGGTTTACTTTGTCACAGTTACATTCTCTTAATTTTTCAAAGTTCATTTTGAATTTCTTTCGTTGAAATGCAAGAGTTTGAATATTTAAGTAGTGTTTTGTCGTGGTTTACCTTATAAAAGTTACATTATCATGATTTTTCAAAGTTCATTTTGAATTTCTTTCATTGAAATGCAAGAGATGGATTATTTCAGTAGTGTTTTGTCATGGTTTACCTTGTCACAGTTACATTCTCTTGATTTTTCAAAGTTCATTTTGAATTTATTTCGTTGAAATGCAAGGGTTTGAATATTTCAGTAGTGTTTTGTCGTGGTTTACCTTATCACAGTTACATTCTCATCATTTTTCAAAGTTAATTTTGAATTTCTTTCATTGAAATGCAAGAGATGGATTATCTCAGTAGTGTTTTGTAGTGGTTTACATTGTCACACCTACATTCTCATTATTTTTCAAAGTTCATTTTGGATTTCTTTCGTTGAAATACAGGAGTTGGAATATTTCAGTAGTGTTTTGTCATGGTTTACCTTGACACAGTTACATTCTCTTAATTTTTCAAAGTTCATTTTGGATTTCTTTCGTTGAAATGCAAGAGTTGGAATTTTCCAGTAGTGTTTTGTCATGGTTTACCATGTCACAGTTACATTCTCTTGATTTTTCAAAGTTCATTTTGAATTTTTCGTTGAAATGCAAGAGTTGGAATATTTCAGTAGTGTTTTGTCGTGGTTTACCTTATCACAGTTACATTCTAATGATTTTTCAAAGTTCATTTTGAATTTCTTTCTTTGTAATGCAAGAGATGGATTATTTCAGGAGTGTTTTGTAGTGCTTTACATTGTCACACCTACATTCTCTTGACTTTTCAAAGTTTATTTGTGATTTCTTTCGTTGAAATGCAAGAGTTGGAATATTTTAGTAGTGTTTTGTCATGGTTTACCTTGTCACAGTTACATTCTCTTAATTTTTCAATGTTCATTTTGAATTTCTTTCGTTGAAATTCAAGAGTTGGAATATTTCAGTAGTGTTTTGTTGTGCTTTACCTTGTCACAGTTACATTCTCTTTATTTTTCAAAGTTCATTTCGAATTTTTTTCATTGAAATGCAAGAGTTGGAATATTTTAGTAGTGTCTTGTCGTGATTTACATTGTCACAATTACATTCTCTTGATTTTTCAAAGTTCATTTTGGATTTCTGTCGTTGAAATACAAGAGATGAAATATTTCAGTAGTGTTTTTGTCATGGTTTACCTTGTCACGGTTACATTCTCTTGATTTTTCAAAGTTCATTTTGGATTTCTTTCCTTGAAATGCAAGAGTTGGAACATTTCAGTAGTGTTTTGTCATGGTTTACCTTGTCACAGTTACATTCTCTTAATTTTTCAAAGTTCATTTAGAATTTCTTTCGCTCAAATGCAAGAGTTGGAATATTTCAGTAGTGTCTTGTCATGGTTTACCTTGTCACAGTTACATTCTCTTGATTTTTTCAAAGTTCTTTTTGAATTTCTTTCGTCGAAATGCAAGAGTTGGAATATTTTAGTAGTGTCTTGTCGTGGTTTACCTTGTCACAGTTACATTCTCTTAATTTTTTAAAGTTCATTCTGAATTTCTTTGCTTGAAATGCAAGAGTTGGAATATTTAAGTAGTGTTTTGTTGTGCTTTACCTTGTCACAGTTACATTCTCTAGATTTTTCAAAGCTCATTTTGGATTTCTTTCTTTGAAATGCAAGAGTTGGAATATTTTAGTAGTGTCTTGTCGTGATTTACCTTGTCACAATTACATTCTCTTGATTTTTCAAAGTTCATTTTGGATTTCTTTCGTTGAAATGCAAGAGTTGGAATATTTCAGTAGTGTTTTGTTATGGTTTACCTTCTCACAGTTACACTCTCTTGATTTTTAAAAGTTCATTCTGGATTTCTTTCCTTGAAATGCAAGAGTTGGAATATTTCAGTAGTGTTTTGTCATGGTTTACCTTGTCACAGTTACATTCTCTTTATTTTTCAAAGTTATTTTTGTATTTTTTTCGTTGAAATGCAAGAGTTGGAATATTTCAGTAGTGTATTGTCATGGTTTACCTTGTCACAGTTACATTCTCTTGATTTTTTCAAAGTTCTTTTTGATTTTCTTTCGTTGAGATGCAAGAGTTGGAATATTTAAGTAGTGTCTTGTCGTGTTTTACCTTTTCACAGTTACATTCTCTTAATTTTTTAAAGTTAATTCTGAATTTATTTCCTTGAAATTAAAGAGTTGGAATATTTCAGTAGTGTTTTGTTGTGGTTTACCTTGTCACAGTTACATTCTCTAGATTTTTCAAAGTTTATTTTGAATTTCTTTCATTGAAATGCAAGAGTTGGAATATTTTAGTAGTGTCTTGTCGTGATTTGCCTTGTCACAATTACATTCTCTTGAATTTTCAAAGTTTATTTTGGATTTATTTCGTGGAAATACAAGAGATGAAATATTTCGGTAGTGTTTTCGTCATGGTTTAAAATGTAAAACTTACATTCGCTTGATTTTTTAAAATTCATTTTGAATTTCTTTCGTTGAAATGCAAGAGTTGGAATATTTCAGTAGTGTTTTGATATGGTAATTTATCACAGTTACATTCTCTTGATTTTTCAAAGTTCATTTTGTATTTCTTTCCTTGAAATGCAAGATTTGTAATATTTCAGTAGTTTTTTGTCATTGTTTACCTTGTCACAGTTACATTCTCTTTATTTTTCAAAGTTCATTTTGAATTTCTTTCGTTGAAATGCAAGAGTTGGAATATTTAAGTAGTGTGTTGTTGTTCTTTACCTTGTCACAGTTTCATTCTCTTGATTTTTTCAAAGTTCTTTTTGAATTCCTTTCGTTGAAATGCAATAGTTGGAATATTTTAGTAGTGTCTTGTCGTGTTTTACCTTGTCACAGTTACATTCTCTTAATTTTTCAAAGTTCATTATGAATTTCTTTCGTTGAAATGCAAGAGTTGGAATATTTTAGTAGTGTTTTGTTGTGCTTTACCTTGTCACAGTTACATTCTCTAGATTTTTCAAAGCTCATTTTGAATTTTTTTCATTGAAATGCAAGAGTTGGAATATTTTAGTAGTGTCTTGTCGTGATTTTCCTTGTCACAATTACATTCTCTTGAATTTTCAAAGTTCATTTTGGATTTATTTTGTTGAAATACAAGAGATGGAATATTTCAGTAGTGTTTTGTCATGGTTTACCAAGTCACAGTTACATTCTCCTGATTTTTCAAAGTTCATTTTGAATTTCTTTCATTGAAATACAAGAGTTGGATTATTTCAGTAGTGTTTTGTCATGTTTTACCTTGTCACAGTTACATTCTCTTAATTTTTCAAAGTTCATTTTGAATTTCCTTCGTTGAAATGCAAGAATAGGAATATTTCAGTAGTGTTTTGTCGTGGTTTACCTTATCACAGTTATATTCTCATGATTTTTCAAAGTTCATTTGAATTTCTTTCATTGAAATGCAAGGGTTGGAATATTTCAGTAGTGTTTTGTCATGGTTTACCTTGTCACAGTTGCATTCTCTTAATTTTTCAAAGTTTATTTTGAATTTCTTTCGTTGAAATGCAAGAGTTGGAATATTTCAGTACTGTTTTGTCTTGGTTTACATTATCACAGTTACATTCTCATGATTTTTCAAAGTTCATTTTGAATTTCTTTCATTGAAATGCAAGAGATGGATTATTTCAGTAGTGTTTTGTAGTGGTTTACATTGTCACACCTACATTCTCTTGATTTTTCAAAGTTCATTTTGGATTTCTTTCGTTGAAATGCAAGAGTTGGAATATTTCAGTAGTGTTTTGTCATGGTTTACCTTGTCATAGTTACATTCTCTTGATTTTTCAAAGTTCATTTTGAATTTCTATCCATGAAATGTAAGAGTTGGAATATTTCAGTAGTGTTTTGTCATGGTTTACCAAGTCACAGTTACATTCTCATGATTTTCCAAATTTCATCTTGAATTTTTCGTTGAAATGCAAGAGTTGGAATATTTCAGTAGTGTTTTGTCGTGGTTTACCTTATCAAAGTTACATTCTAATGATTTTTCAAACTTCATTTTGAATTTCTTTCTTTGTAATGTAAGAGATGGAATATTTCAGTAGTGTTTTGTCGTGGTATACATTGTCACACCTACATTCTCTTGATTTTTCAAAGTTCATTTTGTATTTCTTTCGTTGAAATGCAAGAGTTGGATTATTTCAGTAGTGTTTTGTCGTGGTTTACCTTGTCACAGTTACATTCTCTTAATTTTTCAAAGTTTATTTTGAATTTCTTTCGTTGAAATGAAAGAGTTGGAATATTTCAGTAGTGTTTTGTAGTGATTTACCTTGTCACAGTTACATTCTCTTGATTTTTTAAAGTTCATTTTGAATTTCTTTCACTGAAATGCAAGAGTTGGAATATTTTAGTAGTGTCTTGTCGTGATTTACATTGTCACACTTACATTCTCTTGATTTTTCAAAGTTCATTTTGGATTTCTTTCGTTGAAATACAAGAGATGAAATATTTCAGTAGTGGTTTTGACATGGTTTACCTTGTCACAGTTACATTCTCTTGATTTTTCAAAGTTCATTTTGGATTTCTTTCGTTGAAATGCAAGAGTTGGAATATTTCAGTAGTGTCTTGTCATGGTTTTCCTTGTCACAGTAACATTCTCTGAATTTTTCAAAGTTCATTTTGAATTTCTTTGGCTGAAATGCAAGAGTTGGAATATGTCAGTAGTGTCTTGTCATGGTTTACCTTGTCACAGTTACATTCTCTTGATTTTTTCAAAGTTCTTTTTGAATTTCTTTCGTCGAAATGCAAGAGTTGGAATATTTTAGTAGTGTCTTGTCGTGGTTTACCTTGTCACAGTTACATTCTCTTAATTTTTCAAAGTTCATTCTGAATTTCTTTCGTTGAAATTCATGAGTTGGAATATTTCAGTAGTGTTTTGTTGTGGTTTACCTTGTCACAGTTACATTCTCTTGATTTTTCTAAGTTCATTTTGAATTTCTTTCATTGAAATGCAAGAGTTGGAATATTTTAGTAGTGTCTTGTCGTGATTTACCTTGTCACAATTACATTCTCTTTATTTTTCAAAGTTCATTTTGTATTTCTTTCGTTGAAATGCAAGAGTTGGAATATTTCAGTAGTGTTTTGTTATGGTTTACCTTCTCACAGTTACATTCTCTTGATTTTTTAATGTTCATTGTGGACTTCTTTCCTTGAAATGCAAGAGTTGGAATACTTCAGTAGTGTTTTGTCATGGTTTTCCATGTCACGATAACATTCTCTTGATTTTTCAAATTTATTTTTGGATTTATTTAGTTGAAATGCAGGAGTTGGATTATTTCAGTAGTGTTGTGTCGTGGTTTTCCTTGTCACATATACATTATATTAATTTTTTAAAATTTATTTTTGAATTTATTTCTTCGAATTGCAAGAGTTGGAATATTTTAGTAGTGTCTTGTCTTGGTTTACATTGTCACAGTTACTTTCCCTTGATTTTTTAAAGTTCATTCTGGATTTCTTTCGTTGAAACGCAAGAGTTGGACTATTTAAGGTGTTTTTTGTTGTGCTTTACCTTGTCACAGTTACATTCTCTTGATTTTTCGAAGCTCATTTTTAATTTATTTCATTGAAATGAAAGAGTTGGAATATTTTAGTAGTGTCTTGTCGTGATTTGACTTGTCACACTTACATTCTCTTGAATTTTCAAAGTTCATTTTGGATTTCTTTCGTGGAAATACAAGAGATTAAATATTTCGGTAGTGTTTTCGTCATGGTTTAACTTGTCACACTTACATTTGCTTGATTTTTCAAAATTCATTTTTAATTTATTTCGTTGAAATGCAAGAGTTGGAATATTTCAGTAGTGTTTTGATATGGTACTTTCTCACAGTTACATTCTCTTGATTTTTCAAAGTTCATTTTGTATTTCTTTCGTTGAAATGTAAGAGTTGGAATATTTCAGTAGTGTTTTGTCATGGTTTACCTTGTCACAGTTACATTTTCTTGATTTTTCAAAGTTCAATTTGAATTTCTTACGTTGAAATGCAAGAGTTGGAATATTTCAGTAGTTTTTTGTTGTGCTTTACCTTGTCACAGTTACATTCTCTTGATTTTTTCAAAGTTCTTTTTGAATTCCTTTCGTTGAAATGCAAGAGTTGGAATATTTTAGTAGTGTCTTGTCATGGTTTACCTTGTCACAGTTACATTCTCTTAATTTTTCAAAGTTCATTCTGAATTTCTTTGGTTGAAATGCAAGAGTTGGAATATTTCAGTAGTGTTTTGTTGTGCTTTACCTTGTCACAGTTACATTCTCTAGATTTTTCAAAGCTCATTTTGAATTTCTTTCATTGAAATGCAAGAGTTGGAATATTTTAGTAGTGTCTTGTCGTGGTTTACCTTGTCACAATTACATTCTCTTGATTTTTCAAAGTTCATTTTGGATTTATTTTGTTGAAATACAAGAGATGGAATATTTCAGTAGTGTTTTTGACATGGTTTACCTTGTCACAGTTACATTCTCTTGATTTTTCAAAGTTCATTGTGGATTTCTTTTCTTTTAATCCAAGAGTTGGAATATTTCAGTAGTGTTTCGTCATGGTTTACCTTGTCACAGTTACATTCTCATGATTTTTCAAAGTTCATTTTTGTATTTATTTCGTTTAAATGCAAGAGTTGGAATATTTCAGTAGTGTTTTGTTATGGTTTACCTTGTCACAGTTACATTCTCTTGATTTTTCAAAGTTAATTTTTTAATTTCTTTCGTTGAAATGCAAGAGTTGGAATATTTCAGTAGTGTTTTGTCGTGGTTTACCTTGTCACAGTTATATTATCATGATTTTTCAAAGATCACTTTTTGATTTTTATCGTTGAAATGCAAGAGTTGGAATATTTTAGTAGTGTTTTGTTATATTTTACCTTGTCACAGTTACATTCTCTTGATTTTTCAAAGTTCATTTTTTAATTTCTTTCGTTGAAATGCAAGAGTTGGAATATTTCAGTAGTGTTTAGTCATGGTTTACCATGTCACAGTTACATTCTCTTGATTTTTCAAAGTTCATTTTGAATTTCTTTCATTGAAATGCAAGAGTAGGAATATTTCAGTAGTGTTTTGTCGTGGTTTACCTTGTCACAGTTACATTCTCTTAATTTTTCAAAGTTCATTTTGAATTTCTTTCGTTGAAATGCAAGAGTTGGAATATTTCAGTAGTGTTTTGTCTTGGTTTACCTTGTCACAGTTACATTCTCATGATTTTTTCAAAGTTCATTTTGAATTTCTTTCATTGAAATGCAAGAGTTGGATTATTTCAGTAGTGTTTTGTTGTGGTTTACCTTGTCACACATACATTCTTTTGATTTTTCAAAGTTCATTTTGGATTTCTTTTGTTGAAATCCAAGAGTTGGAATATTTTAGTAGTGTTTTGTTGTGCTTTACCTTGTCACAATTACATTCTCTTTATTTTTCAAAGTTCATTTTGAATTTCTTTCCTGAAATTCAAGAGTTGGAATATTTCAGTAGTGTTTTGTTATGGTTTACCTTGTCACAGTTACATTCTCTTGATTTTTTCAAAGTTTTTCAAATTTCATATTGATTTTCTTTCGTGAAATGCAAGAGTTGGAATATTTCAGTAGTGTTTTGTTATGGTTTAACTTGTCACATTTACATTCTCTTGATTTTTTCAAATTTCATTTTTAATTTATTTAGTTTAAATGCAAGACTTGGAATATTGCAGTAGTGTTTAGTCGTGGTTTACCTTAACTTAGTTACATTCTCTTGATTTTTAAAAGTTCATTTTGAATTTCTTTCATTGAAATGAAAGAGTTGGAATATTTCAGTTGTGGTTTGTCGTGGTTCACCATCTCACAGTTACATTCTCTTGATTTTTCAAAGTTCATTTTGGATTTCTTTCGTTGAAATGCAAGAGTTGGAATATTTCAGTAGTGTTTTGTCCTGGTTTACCAAGTCACAGTTACATTCTCATGATTATTCAAATTTCATTTTGAATTTCTTTCATTGAAATGCAAGAGTTGGAATATTTCAGTAGTGTTTCGTCGTGGTTTACCTTATCACAGTTACATTCTCATGATTTTTCAAAGTTCATTTTGAATTTCTTTCATTGAAATGCAAGAGATGGATTATTTCAGTAGTGTTTTGTAGTGGTTTACATTGTCACACTTACATTCTCTTGATTTTTCAAAGTTCATTTTGGATTTCTTTCGTTGAAATGCAAGAGTTGGAATATTTCAGTAGTGTTTTGTCATGGTTTACCTTGACACAGTTACATTTTCTTAATTTTTCAAAGTTCATTTTGAATTTTTTTCGTTGAAATGCAAGAGTTGGAATATTTAAGTAGTGTTTTGTTGTGCTTTACCATGTCACAGTTACATTCTATCGATTTTTTCAAAGTTCTTTTTGAATTTCTTTTGTTGAAATGCAAGAGTTAGAATATTTCAGTAGTGTCTTGTCGTGGTTTACCTTGTCACAGTTACATTCTCTTAATTTTTCAAAGTTCATTTTGAATTTCTTTCGTTGAAATGAAAGAGTTGGAATATTTCTGTAGTGTTTTGTTGTGGTTTACCTTGTCACACTTACATTCTCTTGATTTTTCAAAGTTCATTTTGGATTTCTTTTCTTGAAATCCAAGAGTTGGAATATTTCAGTAATGTTTTGTTGTGCTTTACCTTGTCACAATTACATTCTCTTGATTTTTCAAAGTTCATTTTGAATTTCTTTCCTGAAATGCAAGAGTTGGAATATTTCAGTAGTGTTTTGTTATGGTTTACCTTGTCACAGTTACATTCTCTTGATTTTTTCAAAGTTTTTCAAAGTTCATATTGAATTTCTTTCGTGAAATGCAAGAGTTGGAATATTTCAGTAGTGTTTTGTTATGGTTTACCTTGTCACAGTTACATTCTCTTGATTTTTTCAAAGTTCATTTTTAATTTCTTTCGTTGAAATGCAAGACTTGGAATATTTCAGTAGTGTTTTGTCGTGGTTTACCTTACCTCAGTTACATTCTCTTGATTTTTCAAAGTTCATATTGAATTTCTTTCGTGAAATGCAAGAGTTGGAATATTTCAGTAGTGGTTTGTCGTGGCTCACCATCTCACAGTTACATTCTCTTGATTTTTCAAAGTTCATTTTGGATTTCTTTCGTTGAAATGCAAGATTGGAATATTTCAGTAGTGTTTTGTTATGGTTTACCTAGTCACAGTTACATTCTCATGATTTTTCAAAGTTCATTTTGAATTTCTTTCATTGAAATGCAAGAGTTGGATTATTTCAGTAGTGTTTTGTCGTGGTTTACCTTGTCACAGTTACATTCTCTTAATTTTTCAAAGTTTATTTTGAATTTCTTTCGTTGAAATGCAAGAGTTGGAATATTTAAGTAGTGTTTTGTTGTGCTTTACCTTGTCACAGTTACATTCTCTAGATTTTTGAAAGTTCATTTTGAATTTCTTTAATTGAAATGCAAGAGTTAAAATATCTTAGTAGTGTCTTGTCGTGATTTACCTTGTCACAATTACATTCTCTTGATTTTTCAAAGTTCATTTTGGATTTCTTTCATTGAAATACAAGAGATGGAATATTTCAGTAGTTTTTTTGTCATGGTTTACCTTGTCACAGTTACATTCTATTAATTTTTCAAAGTTTATATTGAATTTTTTTCGTGAAATGCAAGAGTTGGAATATTTCAGTAGTGTCTTGTTGTGCTTTACCTTGTCACAGTTACATTCTCTTATTTTTCAAAGTTCATTTTGGACTTCTTTCATTGAAATGCATGAATTGGAATATTTCAGTAGTGTTTTGTCATGGTTTACCTTGCCACAGTTACATTCTCTTGATTTTTCAAAGTTCATTTTGAATTTCTTTCATTGAAATGCAAGAGTTGGAATATTTCAGTAGTGTTTTGTCGTGGTTCACCATCTCACACTTACATTCTCTTGATTTTTCAAAGTTTATTGTGGATTTCCGACGTTTAAATGCATTATATGGGATATGTCAATAGTGTTTTTGTTATTGTTTACCCTTTCACATTTACAATCTCTTGATACTTCAAATTTCAATTTGGAGTTCTTTAAATGTAATTAACGATATGAAATATTGCAATATTATGTTGTCTTGGTTTAAATGATTACAGTAACATTCTCATAATATTTCAAAGTCCATTTTGAATTTCTTTCGTTGAAATGCAAGAATTGGAATATTTTAGTAGTGTTTTGTCATGGTCTACCTTGTCACAGTTACATTCTCATGATTTTTCAAAGTTAATTTTGAATTTCTTTCATTGAAATGGAAGAGATGGATTATTTCAGTAGTGTTTTGTTGTGGTTTACCTTGTCACACTTACATTCTCTTGATTTTCAAAACGTACGCATGCGTACGTAGGCTAGCCTAACCTAACCTAACCTATGGTTTTGGTATTTCTGTGCAATAATATGGAATTTGAACTTTGAAAAATCATGAAAATGCAACTGTGACAAGGTAAACCACGACAAAATACTACTGAAATATTCCAACTCTTGCATTTCAAGGAAAGAAATCCAAAATGAATTTTGAAAAATCAAGATAATGTAAGTATGACAAGGTAAACCGCGACAAAACACTACTTAAATATTCCAACTCTTGCATTTCAAAGAAAAAAATTGAAAATGAACTTCGAAAAATCTTGAGAATGTAACTGTGACATGGTAAACCAAGACTAAACACTACTGAAATATTCCAACTCTTGCATTTCAACGAAGGAAATTAACAATGAAGTATGAAAGATCAATAGTATGTAACTGTGACATGGTAAACAACAAAAAAACACTCCTGAAATATTCCAACTCTTGCATTTCAATGAAAGAAATTCAAAATGAACTTTGAAAAATCAAGAGAATTTAACTGTGGCAAGGTAAACCATGACAAAACACTACTGAAATATTCCAAGTCTTGCATTTCAACGAAAGAAATTAAAAATAAACTTTGAAAAAATCAATAGAATGTAACTGTGACAAGGTAAAGCACAACAAAACACTACTTAAATATTCCAACTCTTGCATTTCAACGAAAGAAATTCAAAATGAACTTTGAAAAATTAAGAGAATGTAACTGTGACAAGGTAAACCATGACAAAACACTACTGAAATATTACAACTCTTGCATTTCAACGAAAGAAATCCAAAATGAACTTTGAAAAATCAAGAGAATGTAAGTGTGACAAGGTAAACCATAACAAAACACTACTGAAATAATCCATCTTTTGCATTTTAATGAACGAAAGTCAAAATGAACTTTGAAAAATCATGAGAATCTAACTGTGACAAGGTAAACCATGACAAAACACTATTGAAATATTCCAATTCTTGCATTTAAACGAAAGAAATCCTAAATGAACTTTGAAAATTAAGAGAATTCAAGTGTAACAAGGTAAACCACGACAAAACACTACTGAAAGAATCCAACTCTTGCATTTCAATGAAAAAAATTCAAAATGAACTTTGAAAAATCATGAGAATGTAACTATGACAAGGTAAACCATGACAAAACACTACTGAAATATTCCAACTCTTGCATTTCAACGAAAGAAATCCAAAATGAACTTCGAAAGATCAATAGAATGTAACTGTAAGAAGGTGAACCATGACAAAACGCTACTGAAATAATCCAACTCTTGCACTTCAACGAAAGATATTCGAAATAAACTTTGAAAAATAAAGAGAATTTAACTTTGTCAAGGTACACCATGACAAAACACTACTGAAATATTCCAATTCATGCATTTCAATGAAAGAAATCCAAAATGAACTTTGAAAAATCAAGAGAATGTAACAGTGACAAGGTAAAGCACAACAAGACTCTACTGAAATATTCCAACTCTTGCATTTCACGAAAGAAATTCAAAATGAACTTTGAAAAATCAAGAGAATGTAACTGTGACAAGGTAAACCATTTCAGAAACTCTACTGAAATATTCCATCTCTTGTATTTCAACGAAAGCAATCCAATATGAACTTTGAAAAATCAAGAGAATGTAATTGTGACAAGGTAAATCACGACAAGACACTACTGAAATATTCCAACTCTTGCATTTCAACGATAGAAATCCAAAAATGAACTTTGAAAAATCATGAGAATGTAACTGTGACAAGGTAAACCATGACAAAACACTACTGAAATATTCCAACTCTTGCATTTCAACGAAAGAAATTAAAAAATGAACTTTGAAAAATCAAGAGAATGTAACTGTGACAAGGTAAACCATAACAAAATACTACTGAAATATTCCAACTCTTGCATTTTAACGATAGAAATCCAAAAATGAATTTTAAAAAATCATGAGAATGTAACTGTGACAAGGTAAACCACGACAAAACACTACTGAAATATTCCAACTCTTGCATTTCAAGGAAAGAAATCCAAAATGATCTTTGAAATATCAAGAGAATGTAATTGTGAAAAGGTAAACCACGATAAAACACTACTGAAATATTCCAACTCTTGTATTTCACGAACGAAATTCAAAATGAACTTTGAAAAATCAAGAGCATGTAATAGTTATATGGTAAACCATGCCAAAACACCACTGAAATATTCCAACTCTTGCATTTCACGAAAGAAATTCAAAATCAACTTTGAAAAATTAAGGGAATGTAACTGTGAAAAGGTAAAGTACAACAAAACACTACTGAAATATTCAAAATCTTGCATTTCAACGAAAGAAATCCAAAATGAACTTTCAAAAATCAACAGAATGTAACAGTGACAAGTTAAAGCACAACAAAACGTTACTGAAATATTCCAACTCTTGCATTTCACGAAAGAAACTCAAAATGAACTTTGAAAAATCAAGAGATTGTAAAATTCCAAAATGAACTTTGCAAAATAAAGAGAATGTTACTGTGACAAGGTAAATCATTACAAAACACTACTGAAATATTCCAACTCTTGCATTTCAAGGAAAGAACTCCAAAATGAACTTTGAAAAATCAAGAGAATGTAACTGTGAGAAGGTAAACCATAACAAAACACTACTGAAATATTCCAACTCTTGTATTTCAACGAAAGAAATCAAAAAATTAATTTTTTCCAAAATGAACTTTGAAAAATCAAGAGAATGTAACTGTGACAAGTTAAACCACAACAAAACACTACTGAAATATTTCAACTCTTGCATTTCGAGGAAAGAAATTCAAAATGAACTTTGAAAAATTAAGAGAATGTTACCGTGACAAGGTTAACCATAACAAAACACTACTGAAATATTCAAACTCTTGCATTTAAACGAAATAAATCAAAAAAATCAACTTTTAAAAATCAAGAGAATGTAACTGTGACAAGGTAAACCATGACAAAACACTACTGAAATATTCTAACTCTTGCATTTCAAGGAAAGAAATCCACAATGAACTTTGAAAAATAAAGAGAATGTAACTGTGACAAGGTAAACCGCGACAAAACACTACTGAAACATTCCAACTCTTGCATTTCAAGGAAAGAAATCCACACTGAACTTTGAAAAATCAATAGAATGTAACTGGGACAAGGTAAACCACGACAAAACACTACTGAAATAATCCAACTCTTGCATTTCAACGAACGAAATTCAAAATGAACATTAAAAAATTAATAGAATGTAACTATGACATGTTTAACCATAACAAAACACTACTGAAATATTCAAACTCTTGCATTTCAACGAAAGAAATCCAAAAACTGAACTTTGAAAAATCAATAGAATGTAACTGTGACAAGGTAAACCACGACAAAACACTACTGAAATATTCTAACTCTTGCATTTCAAGGAAAGAAATCCACAATGAACTTTGAAAAATCAAGAGAATGTAACAGTGACAAGGTAAACCACGACAAAACACTACTGAAATATTCCAACTCTTGCATTTCAATGAAAGATATCCAAAATAAACTTTAAAAAATCAATAGAATGTAACTGGGACAAGGCAAACCACGATAAAACACTACTGAAATATTCAAACTCTTGTAATTCACGAAAGAAATTCAAAATGAACTTTGAAAAATCAAGAGAATGTAACTGTGACATGGTAAACCACGACAAAACACTGCTGAAATATTCCAACTCTTGCATTTCACGAAAGAAATTCAAAATGAACTTTGAAAAATCAAGAGAATGTAACCGTGACAAGGTAAACCATGACAAAACACTACTGAAATATTCTAACTCTTGCATTTCAAGGAAAGAAATCCACAATGAACTTTGAAAAATCATGAGAATGTAACTGTTACAAGGTAAACCACGACAAAACAATACTGAAATATTCCAACTTTTTCATTTTCAATGAAATAAATCGACAATTAACTTTGAAAAATCAAGATAATGTAACTGTTACAAGGTAAAGCACTACAAAACACTACTAAGACATTCTAAGTCTCGCATTTCACGAAATATATTCAAAATGAACATTAAAAAATCAAGAGAATGTAAATGTGACATAGTAAACCCCGACAAAACACTATTGAAATATTCCAACTCTTGCATTTCACGAAAGAAATTCAAAATTAACTTTGAAAAATCAAGAGAATGTAACTGTGACAAGGTAAAGCACAACAAAACACTACTGAAATATTCCAACTCTTGCATTTCAACGAAAGAAATTCAAAATGAACTTTGAAAAATTAAGAGAATGTAACTGTGACAAGGTAAACCATGACAAAACACTACTGAAATAATCCAACTCTTGCGTTTCAACGAAAGAAATTCAAAATGAACTTTGAAAAATCAAGAGAATGTAAAAATCCAAAATAAACTTTGAAAAATAAAAAAAATTAAAAAAAAAATTAAATTAATTAATGTAATTATGTAAATTAATTAATAATAAATTAATTTATGTAAATTAATTAAAAAAATTAATTAATTAATTTACAGAAAGAATTTCACAATTTCAAATAAAGGAAACGAATCACTACCATGAAAACATCACGCACTTTGAACAGAGATCAGCACGAATTTTCACGGTAGTTGAATCGGTCATTACACTGTCTGCTTGTATTGGCGGGAGACACTCTGCTTGTATATATTATAGCTATATGGAAGACACCCCGCTTGTAATCGTTATAGCTATATGGGGAGACACCCCGCTCTTAATTATTATAGCTATACTACTCGCATCAGCAATATCTCTGGAACGCCTGAGGGTATTAAGTTGGAACTTTCTGGGGGGAGTGGAGGGGGAAGTAGTGAAATTCTTGTTTATAGTAACTCTTGTTCGTTTTAAGTTGGATATGAACATTCAATTAAGTTTTTACTCCTTGTAAGATTTATTGATTCATCTATATCAAAATATGTTGTGTTTATATCTGATATGATTGTTTATTTTAATTTTGTTCGTTTTGGGTTTCATTTATTCTTTGATAGTAATTCCTGGTCGTTTTGAGTTTAAATTATTATAGGAGTTCATTTCTGCTCGTGTTAAGTTTAATATCGCTCTTTAATTTTATTGAAAAACTTCTTTTTTTGGGCAGTTTTTTTTTACTGTAACGAATCTGTTTCCAAATCTCCTTTTTGTGGACTTTTGGTTACTATTTGCATGACTACTTTTTACTTACAGTTCGTTACCACGAACTAATTTGATGTTAAATAAAAAGTTGTTTTTATTTTTTTGTCTGTTTTTGATAAGTCATAGAGTCTGAATTCGGTGGCTGCTGCTACCTTCCTCATTTCTCCGATCTTCACGCTAAATTTTAATTTTTGAATAAACTTTTCTTTTGTTTGGGGGGGGAGAGAAGGGATCTGAAAGGATAAAAAATAGTTTTATAATTTGCAATGTCTGAACTTTTATAGGGGGTTCCTTTGAAGTATATTAGTAATGATGTTGAGGGATGTCCCCCCCTTCCATTTTGGGTTGAATAGCTTATGAATAAGATGTTTTATTTCACAATAAGAATATTTTTGCAACATAAGGAGAGCCCTCACTCTAACATTGCATGTTTATTTCAAATGTGTTTATTCGAATAAAGTGATTTAAGAAGGGAGGGGTGGGGGTTAAACTCCCTCCATTTTAATTTAAAGTACTGTAAATTGGGGCACAGTAAATGTGGTTTTGGAGACTTCGGATCATTTCAATTCCCACAGAAAAGGTCCTCTGACCAGTGTCCCCGTTGTTGATGTGCAGCTGTATAATTCTCTATAGTCATTAGTATATGTCAAGTCCTTTTTTTTTCATTAAAGGGACCTGATCTCTCGATTCCAAAGGGAAGAGACGTATTTGTTTGTACTGCGAGTGATCGTTGGACTAGTGGTTTTGTATGACCACGTGCACCCACAAGGAGCCTTCGTTAAAACATCACATATAGACGTAAGTATAATTTTTCCTGGGTAGATATACGCTACGCAACAGTGTCTTGTTTACATCTGTGGCCCGGCAAAGATAAGAAAAATTACTAAGAAGAATCAGATAAAAACAAGACGAATCGATAATTACAGCTAAGATAGAAGCACAACTAATACAGATATTGCTGCATTAATTTGATTCATTTTGATAAGTTTTGTCCCCTTTAAAATATTTTTGGTGACAACTTATGTCGAATTTGGTGGATTGTATTGAAGATGTGAGAGGGCAATGCGAAAATCGTAAAAATATTGAAATAAGAGAAGGAATAAGGGTCAGAAGGCTCCACGTTTTGCATGTGCCCACCCTTGCTCTTGATTCTTATTTTCATTTTCTTTTGTACCTTTACCGCACGCTGACCAATGGTCTGCTGTTGCGCAGGTACTGATCTCCTTATTTTCTGCCTTTGGCGGGAGTGCAATGTGTGGTTGTGGGTAAATCGATCGACACTTCCTGTGCCCCCACCCCCAGACTTCTCCAGGTAACCATTTAAAGCTTGCTCGACTCTGGTTGAGCTTACAAACCAAATAGCAAGCCACACCTGTTGCAGGATTTCAAGCCTAGCCTCCTGACCTCTCGGATAGGAGTGGCTAGTATATTCTTTTGTAAGACGGAATAAATAAAAAAAATTCCAATCCAACGCAACTAGTGACGAAATGGAAGAATACTTCCAAGAAGCGCTTTAACTCTTGAAAAGAAATTGCTTATCATTATGAAAATGATTAAAGAATTTAATAAAGAAATCAGTTGCAGGGAAGGGGTATATTTCTTTAAGGTAGCGACATAAATAAACAATGATTCTTCGACATAAATAAAATTTCATTTATTTTGGAGCTGTTTTTTTTCCTTAACTAATTAAAAAAGTACTTTCCGAAAAAAAGTTTTTTAAAGAATGAAATAAACAATCAAAGCAAACAAGCATACAACAGATACTAATACAGATGAATGAATAAATTTTAAAACGATTAAAAATTAAATTGAATATCCAAATCCAACTTAAAACGAACAAAAATTTATTAAAAACTGGAGTTTGGACACTGCCCCTTCCCCCTTTTGGAAAATTTTTGGAAATTGAATATCCAAATCTAACTTAAAACGAACAAAAATTTACTAAAAACCGGAGTTTGGAAACTGCCCCTTCCCCCTCACCTCACTGTAAAAGTCTAGAGCCTACTGCGTTATTTATGTTTTATTAAAAACTATGTGTATTGAACAGTCCTTTGAAAGAACTACTAAAATTAAGCTAAATATTTGATATATAATGATATTAATTGCTGAAAGCAATTAATATCAATATATATTAATATATATATATAATATCAATATATATATATATATATATATATATATATATATATATATATATATATATATATATATATATATATATATATATATATATATATATATATATATATATATATATATATATATATATATATATTTGTTATCTTATTTAGTTTTTGAATGTTATGATTTGAGATCATATGTTCTTTGCCTGCGTATGTGAAAAGTGTCATTAGCCTACTCATTATCTCAACTATATTACCTCTGAAGAAGTTTTATTTGTTGTTTTAACCTGAGCTATTTTGAAATATTTGTTTTTGTGTCATCTGTACTTTATAGAGCAGTGGCCTGATTTTAAAACCTTATGGCCTTCGGGGAAAGAAGCTCATATATGTTTAAATTTTTCAAAACAAGTGAACATTAACGTAACGCTTGTCTTCGCTAACACTTGGACTTCGGAAAGGAGCACAGAAGTAGCCTATAAACGATGGTAAGTCTTATATATGTATATATTTTTAATTTTGAAAACTTATACATTGTGTCGTAAATACGCAGTTTTAAACATAATTTAGCTAGGATGAAAGTGAATAAATTACTTGACGTCTTTTTAATGCTCCTTAATAATTCAATAATTGCTTACGGGGGAAGTTACATTTTAACCCCTAATAGACTAAAATGGCTCAAAACAGCCCATAGCAACGAAAGGTTTTAAAATGGGGTGTCTAAAAAAACTAACTAATGAGAAAGAATTGCGATTTGTAACTGATTCAGGAATAATTATGATTTTCGTTTATCTTAATAGTAAAACGTTATTATGAAAGCAAATGTAAAGTCACAAACCCCTCAATGTTGCCGTTAGTTTTACTCTGACGTGATTTTGAGGGGTTTCAGGCTCATTTTAAGATTACTGTAATTTTTTTCTGAATAACTTTTTACTATTAAGACTTAAAAAAATTATAGTTATTATTCCAGAATCAGTTACAAATAGCATTTTTTCTCGCGAGACAGTATTTTTTTTTATAGAAATATATTTTTGTACTTTTGGTTACTATGAACTGTTTTACCTCCCCCCTCCCTTCCTCCCTGGAATTTCTTTTGGACTCTTAAATACATAACAAAGTCTATTTAATTTTTTTTATAACACCCCCCCCCCCCAAAAAAAGAAATCATGAATACGGCATTGGTTTATAGTGCCGCATTTTTATGATATTAAATTTTAAAAAATTGTATGGTTCCAGTCTAGTGGTTGGCCCTCCAGAATGAAACAGCATACAATTCTGAAAACTAAAAAATGCAAAAAAGCTTACTTAGACTATATCATTCGTAAAACAGTTCAATCTACTTCTACTCCCCACCCCCACTTCTCCCTAACGATTACGTATATATGTGGGCAAAATTTTATACTCTTCATGAATTTTCTGAAACACGCTATACAAATAAAGGTAACATCACTAGAATCCTTAATTTAAGCTATTTCTAAATTTTATAATTGCTGTTCTTTCGGTGTAGCCCTCACCTAATGATATGTTTCCTCTTTGGTTGATTTTGTGATACCGCATCAATTCTTTGATGAAATAGGTTTTCGCGATCTAAACTGCAGACAGTATAATTTTGCCAGAGTATGAACAGAGCAATTGCATTGTAGATAAAGATACTATTTTAGATGATACTAAAAAATGGATAACAACGTAACAACAATCGCTTTCCATATTCTCTTCATTATTTTCAAGAAAACAGTTGAGTGCAGGTGTAGAAAACTAAGTAATCCGCTCAGATTTTATTTCTCGAAATCTTAGTTCAATTCAGATGCTCATTTGCTTTATTTAAAATATTAAAGGAATTTTTTCGGGAAGGGGTCATGGGCGTAGGCAGCATATTGTCTAGGGGGGGCAGATATTGTCTAGGGGGGCAGTCGATAGTGTGATTGAGTTTTATCAACTGCCTTTTCCAAACCATCTGCTTTTTCAGCCATATCTAAAGTACATTTGAAGGTTTAGGGGGGGCAGCTGCCCCCCCCCCTCCCTACGCCCATGGAAGGGGTTTTTAATGCTAAAAAAAAGAGAAGTCGGTAAAATTTTAGACTAGGATTTTTTTCCGATTTTGGAAAGAAGTTAAGTTAGTTGAATAAAACTCCCAGCAATAGAGCCAGAGCTGTAATATACGTCCGAGAGATACAGTTTGAAATACCGACTTCCATTTCTTCCCCCTCCAGAGAGAACTAACCTTTGATGAAATTTTATAATATTTGTGTTATAAAAGTGAAACCTTGAGAAATAGATGTGCTGCTCAAATGAGGCACAAGAAAAGTGTTCGGGCCTCATGCCTTTGCTCAATTTGGATTTAAAAGGCTTTCAAGATTTTGAAATTTAGATCTCAAATTTTGGAGAAAACTAGGAACTAAACTTCTAAATTCTAGTCCAATGAAAAAGAGATTAAGAACTGAAAATAAATTTAAAACATTCTATATACATATTTCTGATTAAATACACATTTTACGAGACTTCAATGATATTGACAATAAAAAAGAATGGATCTGATCGGCTTCAGACTCAAGGGACACCTACTGTTGACCAAGGAGACCGGAAATCGAAAGAATACTTGAAAGATATAATTGCTGGAGATAGGCTGTCGATACCCCACTAACTTGGAATTTTCAGATGTTGAAATTTTGAAATTTTATTCGAGTAGGATTGGTAACACTAGATTATAGGAAATAGCTCTAGAAATTAATTTTGAGATAAAATGACCCCCCCCCCGATCCGGGGGATACGCCTTTAAGTTATAAAATTTACCCATTGTTTACAGTAGTAAGTATCTATTGAATTTGCCCACTTTGTGTTCCCTGGCAGCTTTCCAAGACAGATTAGCAGACTGATTATTGCTATTGTTGTCAATTGAATATGGAATTATACAAAACCTACCAGACAAGTTTCCGGGCCAACCAGACATGTTTCTGGGCCAAGCAGACAAGTTTCTGGTTACGTAGACTAGATTTCTATTTCATGATATACAGGGTTTTTTTTTTTAGGGTAAATCCGTGTCAGAAAAACCGGTGCGTCTTTTTTGCTGCCAATATATTCAATTATTTTTTTGTATATATTCAGGTTTCAGATTGGAATTTTCTACAGTTTGAATAGTTCATTCAATCTACTAGTATCAATATTTTTGCAATCATTTACATTGATATGCAAAATGATATTGTGGATATGCATTTGGACCACGACGTAGAAGCTTCATACAATAGTCTAATGATGGAGAATCAGTTTTCATTATATCGACAAGCATTCCCCGAGAAAATATCTTCCTTTGAATAGACAACTCTAGATTATTTTTTTTTATATATTCAAGTTTCAAATTTCTACATTATTCTATAGAAGCTCTTCACCTTTTCAAAGAGAGTGACTATCCCCATGCATATAGGTAATACTTCTACAGGGCATTACACCTTTTCAAAGAGAGTGAGAGGACGAATCGGAATAGTATCCTCTCACATAATGGAATTTGAGGGTCGATAAAGTGAAATTATGTCACTATTCTAGTTTTTCTAAACCAGTATTGCCTATAACTTAATATATTCAAATATTTTTTGATAACTTGATACGTGATTTGAATAAAGCCCAGTATCGCATACACTATTAGAGATATCAAAATGATATCTCATTTGCATTAAGCTAACTCAAGTTCGTTAGCGTTAGCAGTTTAGTTTCTAATGGTTTCACAGATTCAAAAGGATGCGACTAAAAACATGTTTTTATTTATTGGATAACTGAAAACGAACCATAGCTTTGATCAATAGTTCGATGTTTGACTAAATGTTCACATTTTCAATGTTTAGTATTAGGGGGGATTTTCATCAAACAGCTTAGAAACAAACTAGGCCGAATTTTTTAGGCTGAATTTCGAACGGCTCAGTGAGCCGTAATTCTTCTTTTCTCAGATTCAAAAGGATGCGATATCTTTCGGGGGGGGGGGGGGGTATTTTTCCATGTCTTTTCTCAGGGATATTTGCCGTGGGGATTATTTTCCTCGGGCCTGTTTTTTCTGGGGGTGGGGTAAATACCAGCTACCGAAAAAGGATATGGAAAGATAAAAAATACCGCGAATACTTTAAATGCATCAAACAAGGCATGCTCAATGCAGATTAAAACCAGAAAAGAACAGAAATGCCTAAAAATAAGAAATTCTTCAAACAGCTTAGAAACAAACTAGGCCGACTTTTTATAGGCTGAATTTTGAACGGCTCAGTGAGCCATAATTTGACATGCCTGAAATCATGAATTAGAATATTTAATTGACTGTTTGGGGATTTTATGACCTAGGTTTTTTAGGTTTTCGTGTGTGTTTGACTCCTGGGGTTTATTATTTGAGAAGTTAACTCTAGTATTTTGTGGTTTTACGCGCCTGAAATCATGAATTAGAATGTTTAATTAGCTGTTTAGGGGTTTTCAGACCTAGGTTTTTTAGATTTTCGTGGATGTTTGACTCCTGGGGTTTATTATTTGAGAAGGTAACTTTAGTATTTTATGGTTTTACGTGCCTAAAATCATGAATTAGAATAGTTAATTAGCTGTTTGGGTTTTCAGACCTAGTTTTTTTAGATTTTCGTGGGCGTTAGGTTCCTGGGATATATTATTTGAGAAGTTAACTTTAGTATTTCGTATTTGACGTGCCTGAAATCATGAATTAGAATATTTAAGTGGCTGCTTGGGGATTTTCAGACCTAGGTTTTTGAGATTTTCATGTGTGTTTGACTCCTGGAGTTTATTATTTGAGAAGTTAACGTCAGCATTTAGTTTATTTACGTGCCTGAAATCGTGAATAAGACTGGTTAATTAGCTGTTTGTGGTTTTTAGACCTAGGTTTTTTAAATTTTCGTGGATGTTTTAATCATTGGGTTTATTATTTGATAAGTTAACTTTCGTATTTTGTGGTTTTACTTGCCTCAAATCATGAATTAGAATAGTTAATTGCCTGTTTAGGGTTTTCAGACCTAGGTTTTTAGATTTTCGTTGGTGTTTGTTTCCTGGAGTTTATTATTTGAGAAGTTAATTTTAGTATTTCATGGTTTTACTTGCCTGAAATCATGAATTAGAATATTTAATTAGCTGTTTAGGGTTTTCAGACCTAGGTTTTTTAGATTTTCGTGGATGATTGACTCCTGGGGTTTACTATTTGAGAAGTTAACTTTAGTATTTTATGGTTTTACGTGCCTGAAATCATGAATTAGAATAGTTAATTACCTGTTTAGAGTTTTCAGACCTAGGTTTTTAGATTTTCGTTGGTGTTTGTTTCCTGGAGTTTATTATTTGAGAAGTTAACTTTAGTATTTCATGGTTTGACGTACCTGAAATCATGAATTACAATAGTTAGTTAGCTGTTTGGGTTTTCAGACCTAGTTTTTTAGATTTTCGTGTGTGTTAAGTTCCTGGGGTTTATTATTTGAGAAGTTAACTTTAGTATTTCGTGATTCGACGTGCCTGAAATCATGAATTAGAATAGTTAATTAGCTGTTCGGGTTTTCAAACATAGTTTTTTTAGATTTTCATGGGTGTTAGGTTCCTGGGATTTATTATTTGAGATTCTTATATTTTTTCCGTTCAATTATTTTCAGTGTAAGCCAATATAATGCTAGGGGGAGTATAAACGGTAGTTATTTAGTACCCGGTAAACAGGTGACCTGATATGCTTCATTAGAAGTAGGTTATTGCTAATGATACCTCCTCGACAGATATTTTTATGGCTCTAACAATTCATGTGTGTTTGACTCCTGGGGTTTATTATTTGAGAAGTTAACTTTAGTATTTTGTGGTTTTACGTGCCTGAAATCATGAATTAGAATAGTTAATTAGCTGTTTGGGTTTTCAGACCTAGTTTATTTTTAGATTTTCGTGGGCGCTAGGTTCCTGGGATTTATTATTTGAGAAGTTAACTTTAGTATTTCGTATTTGACGTCCCTGAAATCATGAATTAGAATATTTAATTGGCTGTTTGGGGATTTTCAGACCTAGGTTTTTTAGGTTTTCGTGTGTGTTTGACTCCTGGGGTTTATTATTTGAGAAGTTAACTTCAGTATTTTGTGGTTTTACGTGCCTGAAATCATGAATTAGAATATTTAATTAGCTGTTTAGGGTTTTCAGACCTAGGTTTTTTAGATTTTCGTGGATGTTTGAATCCTGGGGTTTATTATTTGAGAAGTTAACTTTAGTATTTTGTGGTTTTACGTGTCTGAAATCATGAATTAGAATAGTTAATTACCTGTTTAGGGTTTTCAGACCTAGGCTTTTTAGATTTTCGTGGATCTTTGTTTCCTGGAGTTTATTATTTGAGAAGTTAACTTTAGTGTGTGACGGTTTTACGTGCCTGAAATCATGAGTTAGAATATTTAATTAGCTGTTTAGGTTTTTCTTACCTAGGTTTTTTATATTTTCGTGGATGTTTTGACTCCTGGTGTTTATTATTTGAGAGGTTAACTTTTGTATTTTGTGGTTTTACGTGCCTGAAATCATGAATTAAAATATTTAATTACCAGTTTAGGGTTTTCAGACATAGTTTTTTAGATTTTCGTTGGTGTTTGTTTCCTGGAGTTTATTATTTGAGAAGTTAACTTTAGTATTTCATGGTTTGACTTGCCTGAAATCATGAATTAGAATAGTTAATTAGCTGTTTGGGTTTTCAGACCTAGTTTTTTAGATTTTCGTGTGTGTTAAGTTACTGGTGTTTATTATTTGAGAAGTTAACTTTAGTATTTCGTGATTTGACGTGCCTGAAATCATGAATTAGAATAGTTAATTAGCTGTTTGGGTTTTCAGACATAGTTTTTTAGATTTTCATGGGTGTTAGGTTCCTGGGATTTATTATTTGAGATTTTTATATTTTTTCCGTTCAATTATTTTCAGTGTAAGCCAATATAATGCTAGGGGGAGTAAAAACGGTAGTTATTTAGTACCCGGTAAACAGGTGACTCGATATGCCTCATTAGAAGTAGGTTATTGCTAATGATACCTCCTCGACAGATATTTTTTGGCTCTAACAATTGTACTTTATGCTTACCCAGAGACACAATGTGGCTTTCCCGTTATTGCTCTATAGCCAGTTATCGACACTACCTAGTTTATTGCATGTATTAAATCAGTATTTTTTACACAGTGGAACGTTAAAGACATAACTAATATCTCTAAAAAAGTGAAGATGAAGCATTTTAAGGAAGTGTGTTCACATGATAGTGTTATTGTAGCATTGAATGCTGGCAAGGAGAAGTATTTAAACTATGAAATAAGTGCAAGTGGTAGCACTATCGGAAACGTATGCGTGCATTGTCATGACAGTAAGGAATTGAATTTCTTTGGAGCACCCAAAAAATTCAACTCTTATGATGGTGGATATGCGAGATTGAGATCTCCGGAGATGATTGCACTCATAGAAAATGTTAACATAAAAATGGCAGACGATAAAAAAGAGTAGCTACTTGCTATTGCTTTTGGTAACATGTTGCACAGTGTTAAGCCATAACGCCAGATGTTGGGAATTAGCTTTCGATTGAAAACAAAGTCGAAAAGAAAGGCTAAGTCTTCTACATAAATTATAAACCATATCATGTCTACATGCCGGAACTGTTACCTGTGTAAAAATAGTGTGATAATAGACTGTGAAATTGCTAGAAAAATAAAAAGGGCATTGGCGGAAAATATCACTAAGAAATATAAAGATGAATCGATGAAAAATAAAGTACCAGCAAACGTTACTGCCATTGATCAAACAGTCAATGAATCAAATAATACCAAAGACGAAAAGCATATTGACCCTGTCGATGACATACCTATAAAAATTGTGTATGAGTCAAAATGGAATAATGATTATTCTACTGATTACGAACTAAGAGAAGACAATAGCTATAGTATCAAGAGAGAACTTGGTGAACCATTTTATGGAACAGATTCAAAATGTCCAAAGTTGTTCATTGATATTAATAATGTATAATAATATCTATTTTTTGTATTAATATTCTACATGACATTATTTCATTAAAAATATATTATGCCTTACATTGTTATGTATTCATTATTTTTAGAGTAAGCTAGCATATCGAACATTTAGAATGTCTATTACAACATCGGAGATGTAAGAAAAGGAATTTACATACATCATATATCGGATAGATAGGTTAACATAGAGAAAATCTAAGTATAAGAATAAATAAATTCTCTATCAACATCTATTGACAGATACTTGGGATAGCATTGACAAAATCAAAGTATCGTAAGTAGCAAACTCTTTCTTGAATTCAACTCATGGGATTTCTCGAATTAAATATCAAAAAAACAAAGAGTTTATTACTTACTTGCGATTTTATCATGATTTCTCGAATTAAATATATGTTTTGTGTCCAAGAAGCGAATTCAAGAAAGCGATTGTTACTGACAATTTCTTCACAATTTAATGAAAAGAATAGAACTCTTCTAAAGAATAAAGACGGGTTAAGCTTAAAGATATTTATTGCTTAAACTTATTAACAGATTTTTTTTGAAAAAAAAAAAAACACAACAGCAAATGTTTACATAAAAATAGTACTTAGAGTTCACTCTTAAACATCCACAAACGATGGTCTCATGATATAGAATAGTTTTTACCATGTCTTATGGATTTATCACGATCAGGTATGTTCTTAGGTATCCACTGTGCGAAGAACCTAACCTTGTCTTCAGGACGGTGATAGCCCCCTTCAAATTTAGGACACTTAAACTCTTCTAGATTGAAAAGTGGAATCCTAGGATCACACTTTTGAATTAAAACTTTATCTGTAGGTACATTTCCTTTGACGCATAGCGCTTCAACCCCGAAAAAGCTTCAAATTTCATCGAATACCTCTTGAACATTTCTCAGTCACTGACCAGTATTATTAAGTAGTTTAATCACTGTATCGTAAAATTCCAGTCTGATTATGTGATGTAATGTATTATTCAACAATCTTTTATCATTCTCAAACATGTTATTGTTCACTATCCAATGATAACAGTCAATTTCTTCAAGTTCCATAGACAATAATAAAAATGCACATTCAAATATAACACCACAAGATGATTTTTTGAAACTGATAAATTCTGTGTCATACAATCCTATCATCTTGGAAGTTATTAATGTAGTTGTTAAGTAGAAAAATACTTCATCAAACTTTTATACCTTCGCTCAAGGTTGAATGGAGTTATAGCTAGGGGGATGAGTCCTAAAACCATCTGAATTCAGTTTGGGGAGGAGTCATAAAACCTTTGGAAGTTATCGTGGGGAGGAGTAATTGAACTCTTGGTATCTATTGCATGTAAATGAAGTCTTGAAATTTCAATAACAGAACAACTGTTTTTTTTCTCTTTATCACAAACAATTTTCACTTAGCTACACGATGTAGAATTTTAATTCAAGAAACTAGAAAAAAATTTTGAGTAAGCAACAATTTTTTTCTTGAAGTTAACTCTTGGATACACAATACGGAAATTTCATTCAAGAAACTATGAAAATATTTGTAAGTAAGTAACAAGCTCTTTATTGATTTCACCTCTTGAATATACAGTACAGATACTTCATTCAAGAAACGTGATTAAACACGTTTTGAAACTACATGCTATTTGCTTGCCTTTCCTTGGCACCTTTCCAAACGAGCGGGGATTCCCCACTGGTTCCTACACATTGCAAAAAGTGAGCAGTACGAAAACTCCATGTTTTCAACCAGACTGGTTTTTTAGACAACACCCATTTTTTAGGGACCAATCAGAGACAGCGGGGGTTGCTCAATATACAATAACTTGATTGATGATCGGTTACACACCGCGACGGCGCATACATAGTGGGAGAGACATGCTGATTGGTTACACACCGCGACGGCGCATACATAGTGAGAGAGACATGCAAAGTCGACATAGCTTTATTTCATTTTTTTAAGGTTAATTTAGACGAGGTTACGTGCGCGCACGTAATATTTCTGCTGAAATATCAGCAGAAATTTATTTAGCGCCTGCCAACTGTGATCCTTTTCGCTTACCCTATTTGCTTTATGCAAAATAGATAGAAGGTATACAGCAAGTATTGTAAAAGCATTTCCGTAATTGTTACTTATTCTTGTAAACTTTGTGGTTTTTAAGAAAACTTTACATTGTATAAATAGTATCTAAGTTGAAATCAGTGAAAGGATGTCTGAATTCTTAAAGAGGAGAGTTTTATTTGAGAGCTTTCAGAATTAAGTGAAGGGCGGGCTTGAAATATATTTATTGAGCCAGGGCAATGAATGTTTCTTGTTTTAGAAAGGAAAATTCATTCCTTTTGTTCGTCCAAGTTCTCATTGTAGACAACAGATTACACTGAAAATAATTGAATGGAAAAAATATAAGAATCTCAAATAATAAATCCCAGGAACCTAACACCCATGAAAATCTAAAAAACTATGTCTGAAAACCCAAACCGCTAATTAACTATTCTAATTCATGATTTCAAGCACGTCAAATCACGAAATACTAAAGTTAACTTCTCAAATAATAAACCCCAGGAACTTAACACCCACGAAAATCTAAAAAACTAGGTCTGAAAATCCAAACAGCTAATTAACTATTCTAATTCATGATTTCAGGCACGTCAAACCATGAAATATTAAAGTTAACTTCTCAAATAATAAACTCCAGGAAACAAACACCAACGAAAATCTAAAAAGCTAGGTCGGAAAACCCTAAACAGGTAATTAAATATTATAATTCATGATTTCAGACACGTAAAACCACAAAATACTAAAGTTAACTTCTCAAATAATAAACCCCAGGCGTCAAACATCCACGAAAATCTAAAAAACCTAGGTCTGAAAACCCTAAACAGCTAATTAAATATTCTAATTCATGATTTCAGGCAAGTAAAACCACAAAATACTAAAGTTAACTTCTCAAATAATAAACCCCAGGAGTCAAACACACACGAAAACCTAAAAAACCTAGGTCTGAAAATCCCCAAACAGCGAATTAAATATTCTAATTCATGATTTCAGGCACGTCAAATACGAAATACTAAAGTTAACTTCTCAAATAATAAATCCCAGGAACCTAACGCCCACGAAAATCTAAAAAAACTAGGTCTGAAAACCCAAACAGCTAATTAACTATTCTAATTCATGATTTCAGGCACGTAAAACCAAAAAATACTAAAGTTAACTTCTCAAATAATAAACCCCAGGAGTCAAACACACACGAATTGTTAGAGCCATAAAAATATCTGTCAAGGAGGTATCATTAGCAATAACCTACTTCTAATGAAGCATATCAAGTCACCTGTTTACCGGGTACTAAATAACTACCGTTTTTACTCCCCCTAGCATTATATTGGCTTACACTGAAAATAATTGAACGGAAAAAATATAAGAATCTCAAATAATGAATCTCATGAAACTAACACCCATGAAAATCTAAAAAAACTATGTCTGAAAACCAAAACAGCTAATTAAATATTCTAATTCATGATTTCAGGCATGTCAAATCATGAAATACTAAAGTTAACTTCTCAAATAATAAACCCCAGGAACTTAACACCCACGAAAATCTAAAAAACTAGGTCTGAAAACCCAAACAGCTAATTAACTATTCTAATTCATGATTTCAGGTACGTCAAACCATGAAATACTAAAGTTAACTTCTCAAATAATAAACTCCAGGAAACAAACACCAACGAAAATCTAAAAACCTAGGTCTGAAAACCCTAAACAGGTAATTAACTATTCTAATTCATGATTTCAGGCACGTAAAACCATAAAGTACTAAAGTTAACTTCTCAAATAGTAAACCCCAGGAGTCAATCATCCACGAAAATCTAAAAAACCTAGGTCTGAAAACCCTAAACAGCTAATTAAATATTCTAATTCATGATTTCAGGCACGTAAAACCATGAAATACTAAAGTTAACTTCTCAAATAATAAACTCCAGGAAACAAACACCAACAAAAATCTAAAAACCTAGGTCTGAAAACCCTAAACAGGTAATTAGCTATTCTAATTCATGATTTCAGGCACGTAAAACCACAAAATACTAAATTTAACTTGTCAAATAATAAAGCCCAGGAGTCAAACATCCATGAAAATCTGAAAAACCTAGGTCTGAAAACCCTAAATAGCTAATTAAATATTCTAATTCATGACTTCAGGCGCGTAAAACCACAAAATACTAAAGTTAACTTCTCAAATAATAAACCCCAGGAGTCAAACACACACGAAAACCTAAAAAACGTAGGTCTGAAAATACCCAAGAACCAAATTAAATATTCTAATTCATGATTTCGGGCACGTCAAATAAGAAAGACTAAAAGTTAAATTCTCAAATAATAAATCTCAGGAACCTAACGCCAACGAAAATCTAGAACAACTAGGTCTGAAAACCAAAACAGCTAATTAACTATTCTTATTCATGATTTCAGGCAAAAATACTGAAGTTAACTTCTCAAATAATAAACCCCTGGAGTCAAACACACACGAAAACCTAAGAAACCAATATCTGAAAATTCCCAAACAACAAATTAAATATTCTATTACATGATTTCAGGCACGTCAAATACGAAAGACTAAAAGTTAAATTTTCAAATAATAAATCTCAGGAACCTAACGCTCACGATAATCTAAAAAAACTAGGTCTGAAAACCAAAACAGTTAATTAACTATTCTAATTCATGATTTTAGGCACGTAAAACCACAAAATACTAAAGTTAACTTCTCAAATAATAAACCCAGGAGTCAAACATCTGTACCAGGAGTAAAAGGCAATATATTTAAAATACAAGATTCTTTCCTTCTAAAGATGATTCGGGCAGAAATTAAACGTCCCCTAATTGAGTTCAAATACCGCTTCCAAGAGTCTAAATTCTTAATCAGCAAAAAGAGAGATTGCATTTCTAGCTTCAGTAAAACAGCGACGCTAGTCGTTCGAATTTCACTAAGATAATTAGTAGCAAAAAAATATGCTACGTACAATACTTCTAAGAAAGTTTAAATGGCAAAAACCGTGTGAACGCCTGAATCCTCAGGAATATTTAAAAGAAATTATTGGACGAAAGACTTACATCCTTGGTCCACTTGAGCCAATGGCAAGCTAGTCCTTACAGCGCAGGACGAAAGAACTGCGTTTGGTAATGGGGTAGATGTGTTTTTTAATTTTTAATAATAAGTCAGATCTGAAACGATTAGTACGAAATTATTATATATTGGTCACCATTATTGTCATTGAAGTGACACGTTGCTGTACAACTAAGCATGTAAGTTCAATAAATCTATTGTCTTTCTTATCTGTGTTTATTTCATTTGTATGTCTGCGTCTAGTCTAATAGTGGGTAATTAGTTCGTAAGTCTCCAAGGTAAATGTTCCCAAAGGAATCTGATCTCCAGATTGCCTGAGAAGAAGAGGCCAGCTTTTTCCATCCCTGCAAATACCAAAAGTTGTCATCGCCACGGCTTAGAAGAATGTTTCTAACCCCTGCTAGCCTATAAGAATTCGTATCTCTTAAATCAGATCTGATTGTGCCATGGAAACAAAGCTTTGAGACGTCAAAACTTATAGTTCAATAAATCCGTAATTACTCACAAAACATTACATAACAAATGGCGCGAGTCGGAAATTGGAGAAAAACCTGCGAACTAGTTAGGCTGTGAAACTCTGTAATTTGAGTTTAATTGTTGGGAAAGATACAGACATATAAGAAAAGTGATTAGGCCTATTGCCGCTAAGCTACGATAGGAAACCCCTTATATCTCATAGGAGATAGTAGTATCCCCAAAATAGGTTAAGTAAAATTTTAAGTTGATATAAACGCAAAAAAATGGAAGAACTCAAGGAGTTATTAATGGGGCAGAAGTTAGTCACATAAAAAAGTAGAAAGAGAACAAAATCTATACCAGAGTACATTGGTCAGTCCGATCTAGACGAATTCGATACCGACGTGACCCAGTTTGCACAGTAAACCAAAATAGATGTTGGAGCGTTAAAAGATATGCTCCTACTACGATTAAGAGGCCAGGCATTAACCTTTCTAAAACACGTCGAACATACCATAGGCAATAACGCCAACTTGCCAATAAATACGGTTGATGACTTTTTAAAAGCATTCAAAGAGAGATTTATAGAAACCTGTTCAATAAATAAATTAAAACACGGAGTAGTAAACTTTGACTTTTCACAGAATATACGAGAATACCCGGATAATATACGCATTTCTGTAGAAGCAAAATACGGAAGTGGTTCTGGGCAACTGTATGAAAAAGTCATACTAAATACTTTTTTGCAAGGGGTACCCCCAAAACTATATAGAGTAGTAATATCCAAGAATATTCAGACGTTGGATCTTGCAGTCCAAGAGGTAGAGCGACTAATCGAAGTTGATAAAATGGTTGCTAATCATAGTAATGCAAAAATAAATAGCCTAGGTGACTCAAACGCGAACCTAATCTTCAAGGGCGATCAAGCATCCCCCAATTTCTTTTCAAGGGATAACTCCCCAGTAGCACAAAGAAACAAAACGCCAGAACCCGCTAGGCAGAAAACAGTACGTTTTCAGCCCATTAACCCTACAATAATAAGGTGCTATAACTGCAATCGTGTTGGCCACATAGCAAGAGAGTGCCACTATGTCCCCAATCCCATACCAAGAAATGCTGTCGGTAATACGCAAAATTACGATAACCATTTGTTCAGAAGAACAAATTTTAGCACCGGTCGTGCAATAGGATATAGCCAGGGGGGATTGCGCCAATCAGCACCATATAATGTGTACCAACCAAATTTGTAAAACCCTCTCCCCAGAAGGCAACTTAATTACCGGTTTGAAAACCCAAATACTCAACAAGGTCAATATAATTTGAGAATGCAATACAAAAATACTGAAAATTTGCCGATGAGAAATGAAAACTTTACAAGCCAACGGCACTGGCAGTCAGCGCCAGCAAACGGCACTGACACCAGACATCCACGTTACCATAATAATACAAGGCGAAGACAGGCAGACGTAAATCATTTAAATATGCCTACGGAACCTAATACGTCTGAATATCTCTTACAGGCATCGACAAATGAAATAAATCCTACGGGAAACGCTTCAGGCCCCTCAGAAACATGAATTGGACCCAGAGGGTGCCAGGAATATTTAATAGGTCCAAGACAATATTAGTGCCTTCTTGTAATTATATTATTAAGAAGTTAACTATATTTAATGATTTTTGTGTAGAAAATGTTTATTTTAAAGTTTTGATTGACTCAAGTGCAACAATTAGTATCATAAACTCTTGCGTATTCAATATGTTGTCTCTTCCCATTAAACGACAGAGGAACCCTAATAATTCCAATTTAACAAGCGTGACAGGTCATAAATTAAATGCAATAGGGTCAATTTGCCTAAACTTAAAAAGAGACAATAGAACGTTCATGACAAATTTTATTATGTGTGATAATTTCCCATATGAAGCTATTATAGGGGCAAATTTTCTAAGATCTAATAGAATACTATTAGACGTAGCCAACGAGAAACTTGTCTACCCAGCTAAGGTAGGGGAAGAAATTCCCACCTTAAGAAATCGTAACAGAGGCTACGAAGATAACATAACAGTAAACAAAATTTCTAGTGGTATAATGTCGAAGTATGATGAACCTCATGTCTCGCAAAGACAGGGCATAATTGGAAATTTGTTCAATTACCCTGAGAGATATTGCAGAAATGAAGTAAATTTAAACAATAAAAGTAGTGAACCTGCGAAAATAAAAATAGGAGATATGCGACAGTACAGGTCAAACGAAATTAAGAAAATAGTGGAATTGTGGAAAAACATAGTAAAACCCAACGTGACGCCGCAAGATGCCGCAATGGCACAGCATAGCGCCAGTATGAATCTAATAAACAATGAAAATGAAGAGAAATAGTACGGATGTGCGATAAGGAAAACAAAAGTCCCTCCCAAAACGATGCAAAAAATTCAAATGTCACAGATGATCGAACCAGTTATTAGCAAATCAGAAATATGGTTTGCGACACCGTCTGAAATACCCGAAAATCTGTTATGTGAGGAACAGATTATATCTTTTGACAAAGGGGAAGGTTTTATTTGGGTAACCAATAATATAGAAAACGATACAATTACAATTAAAAAGGGGACGTGTTTAGTCCAAATCCAGGTTTTAACGGAAAATGATTTAAATACATGGGAAAATTCTAAAAGAAACCTAGTTAACGGTATCAAAACTTCAAATAACGAATATCCTTTAACTAAATCACAATTTTTAAACAAATTTAATATGGATCATATTACGGACTTGGACCTTAAGAAAAAATTATGCGAATTATTATGTATTTTTAAGGATGTATTCTCTGCATCTGAAGATGACATTGGGTTAATTCCATTTTACTAACATTAAATTTTGACGACTGGTAATCCCGTAGCAAAACAGCAATATCGTGTGCCATATAATCACAAAAAGTGGTTCAAAAATGAAATTAAAGAATTAGAAAAAAACGAAATTATACCCCCATGTATCAGTCCATACAGTGCACCAGTGATTTTATTAACAAAAAAGAATGGAAATCTTAGACTCGTAGTAGATTATAGAGCCCTCAACAAACAAGTAGTTAGCGATAAATTTCCTCCACCAAGAATAGATGAAATTCTTGACTCAATTTCAAGCAAAAACAAAATGTTTACCTCTTTGGACCTTACCCAAGGCTCCCGCCAAGTGAAAGTAGCAGAAAAGATTGTCCATAAAACTTAATTTTCAGCTTCCAAATATGGTTCTTATGAATACTTGAGAGTACCATTAGGGCATAAAACCAGTTCACGCGCGCTATGCAGATCCCTTTTGTACCTGTTAAGAGGATTAAAGAATATAATTCATTTTGTAGATGATATTATATGTGTGGGTGAAAACACTGAACAACACTTAGCAACATTAGCTAAGGTGTTCGAGAAGTTCAGGCAAGGCAATTTAAAACGCCGGCCTGAGAAAGTAAATTTATTTCAACCTAAGATTAAATTTTTAGGAGTAGTAGTAACCCAGGGAGAAATATCCCCAGACCCTGATAAAATAAAATGTGTTGAAAACCTCAAGCCCCCAGGAACTATGAAAGAATTAAGGGGAATTTTAGGACTTACTGGCTACTTTAGAAAATTCGTACGCAATTATTCCCAAGTTGCGAAACCCCTCACGGAATTAACCAAAGAGCATTCCCATATTGTTACCTGGTTCCAGGGAGCTAAAATTTCCCTAGACCGTCTCAAAAAGGTGGTCACTTCTGAACAAATTTTATCACTCCCTGATTTTAAAAACGAGAAATTCATCATTACCACTGATGCTAGGTTAAAAAGCATTGGCGCCTTCCTGTCGCAAAATATCCAGGTAAAAAACCCTAGCCCTCCAGAGGGAATGCCTGAACAAATAGAAAAAGTTATTTTCTATTCAAGTAAAACTTTATCAAAGGGCGAAAGCAGCTATTCCGCCACAAACTTAGAATTGTTATCTATTATCTACCACTCGGACAAATTTAGACATTATTTAATTGGTAGAAAATTTATATTACGATCAGACCATAAAAGCTTGCAGTACCTGCGCACATTTAAAAACCCCACGGGCATTCTAGCTAGATGGATTATGAAAATTCAAGACCTAGATTATGAATTTGAACATTTAAAGGAAAAACAAAACGCAGCTTGCGACTTTTAAGTAGATACCCAGAAAATATTCCATCGGAAGCTGAAGAAAATGAAGTTGACGCCATAATTGCTAAGAGCAATCATGGATGTAAGAAAAACAAAGTCAAAGACGCAGTAAAAGAAAATAAGATTAACTATTGTCCCTTATCTTTGGAAAATATAAAAAGAAAGCAAAAAAAGGACGAAATGTGTGTAGCACTAATTGATTATTTATTGAATGAAGAGGCTTTATTGGATAAATTCAAAACTCTTAGAAAAGAGATAGACAATTTTTACTACGACTTTGATGAAAAAATACTGTTTAGAATTGTGACTGCGGAGACAAATAGAAACCAAACCTCAATAATACCTGTGTTACCACAAAACTTGGTAGGGCCAGCGTTTGAATATTTTCATTCGGACAAAGGTGGACATTTAGGAGTTATGCAAACGTTCCATAAGTTAAAACAATACTTTTACGCACAATCTGCACTGACAAAACTAAAAGAATTTGTAAGTACATGCGAAGCATGCAACTTGAGAAAAATCCCCCCAACTTATCCAAATCCTCCAATGGGAAGGGTCCCGGTAGTAAAGTACCCCTTCGATATTATCTCATTTGACCTATACGGTACAAGTGGAGGCTTACCTGTTTCTAGCAGAGGCCATACTTGTATTCTTTCGGTTGTAGATCATTTTTCCGGATTTACTTTTGCAAAAGCATTAAAAAATCAAGGTGCTTATGCCACAAGTAAGGCATTAGAAAAGTTGTTTTTACAATTTGGCATTCCTAATAAAATTTTGAGTGACAACGGGAGCAATTTTGTTGCAAAAGTAACAAAAGATTTAATGAGTTTCCTTAACATAGAGAAAATGGTTACAGCGCCGTACCATCCACAAGCTAATGGAAAAATTTAAAACAGGCATAAAATATTTTCGAACTTTCTATGTTTTTATACGAAAGACAATAGGAGCGACTGGGATAAATTCTTACCTTATTTAACTAACGTAATCAAAACTTCTTATTCCAAAACAACCAGATAAAATCCATTTTTTTTACTTTTTGTTCGATATTTTAGAATTACGTTTTATTTTTTTTTCGAGTACCGAATGTTTTATCAAAACTAATAAGATTACAAAAGATAATTTATAAATAGAACGAGGAAAACATATAAGATAGGGAGTATAGAACTGTACACACGTAAAATAAGCACGGAACATAGAACAAAAAAAAAAATTAAGTAGACCATAAATTTAAAAATAGGAGATTTCGTTTACCCAAAGAAAAAATCGACAACGGAAGGAAAAAAAACTCTAAGGAGTCGGTACTAGGCCTATCAGAGTTATCAAGAAGCGATATACCGAATAGTCCTTTAATTTGTAAAACCTAGATCGCGGAAGAATATCTGATGTACCGTACATTTAAATAAAAAGATACAACTACTCAAAGAGATAGATACCCAAGCCCTCGTCTACTAATCCGCAGGGCTCGGAAAACGAATCTCCTAGGTCCAGATTAGCAGAGCTAAAACTATTTAATTTCCAGCATGAACATTTTGAGAATGAAAGCGATCCGTAAAATTTAGAAGAATTTTTAACAATAGAAGATATAGTTATTCCAGAGAAAAAATACCTAGCACCAGTAAGAATAAGAACGCCAAAAAATCCAAAAAGTTATTCATCGGCGAGCGCAGGAGATTTAGATTATACAATATCTCCAAAAACACAATTTTTCCCCGATAGAATTTCGACCCCATGTCCCCCAAAAAGATTTCCAGACGATGTGGTTTCCCCTGCAACACCGATAGAAAGGCCACTGTCTTGATAGGAAGAATTAAACAGAGCTGTAGAAACCGCCCATATTACTGTAAAGAAAACTCCTCTCAAAGATTTAATTAAAAAAACACTTCGAAAAGCTATGGATTTAATTAATTTCCCCATAAAAAAGAGTCAAAGTACATTGCCCGAGATTAAAACTCCCAAGGATGACCAGCAAGGTCAACATCATGATATAACTGTGTCCAAGGTCAAACCTAAAAAGTGGACTTCATGGAGGGAAATCTTTGTGCAAAGAATGCCCCATCTCCGTGAAGACATGATCTTCCAACAATGGATGAACTCCACAAAAACTACTAATTCCTCCCAAAGCTCTCAAGAATCTTTCAAATCCCCCGAGTTGAGGACTCAAAACGAGGGCTTAGGGACTAAACCTTCTACTTCCAGAGGAGTAGAAATTTACGAAGGAAGGGTAGGTGATACGTCAAAAAGTGCCACCTCTAAAGTTCTAATCCGGATTCGTCGAAACCAGTTCCGAAGAGTCTGAAGGCGAATCAGACCATATATTAGTTAAAGAAATAGGGAAATCAAGGCCGATCTCAGCATGCACACACGGGAAACAAACGATATTAAAAGGGCAAGAATTTTTGAAAAAAAAGCAGAAAAAGTTTGAACTTATGTCGCTAGACAGACCTAAAAAGAAAAAACGAAAAGAAACATAGGATAAAATCACAACACAGTCAAGCTGAACGGTTAAAAAACCTGACAGATGGAAATATCCCTAATTAATGTAAAGAAAAATTTCAAATCCCTTATGAAAATCAACTTGTGATCCACCATAATAAATGTAACAATGTGCAATAAAGTTAACCAAGTAAATATCAACGAAAAAAAAAAATATAAAATACGAGTGATGTCAAAACATTGGTGATAAGAGAGAAAGGCCCAAAGTAGGAAGCTCGTGGTCGACTGAGAACGACAAGTGGTGTTGGACCACGTTTTGTGGGAAGCCTGGGGAGGAACTCAAGGCCCATGATTGTTTTTTTGTAATTTTTTGTGTAAACAATCTTAGAAAGGAATATTTCTCAGTCCTTCAAGTGTAAGAAATTAGTAATTTTTAACAAACAGGGCCAGTCAAAGAAATACTTAAAGGTTGAATAGAAACTTCACTGAGCTAAGTTTTCGTTTTTGGATCTGAATGCTTTGAAAGAGAAACAGAGAGTTTACTTTCTTATAGCTCCGAGGCGAAAAAAAAAGAAAAAAAAAGAGAAAAGCGTTTTAATTTCATTAGTTTATATCTATGACGTATACAATAACAGAGAGATCACTGTTCTATAGTTCGGTGACAAAAATGTTCTTTAATTTCATTGGTTTATCTATGACATATATTGTGCTCTAATTTTTGTGACATATTTTCGCAAGTTAGTCAAGTTATATCTTACCTATACTGACTCAGGTCTTCCTCGGATTTTCCATGAAAAATCGACCGATGCCCTAACCAAGATGGATATTATCCAAAACAAGAAATTATCAGTACGAAAGCGTCTAATTATATGAAATATTTTGTCTTAGTGCAGATTATAATTATTTTATTTTATATGACATAAATATATCATATTTATCTATTTAGTTCTGAAGGATTTGCTCAAACAATAGCCTTCTAAAAAGATATTGATGTCATTTCTTCATTACGCTTATATTCTTTGCCAAGCATCAACTGGAATCTACGCGGGCAAGCTTGGAATCCTGCATCTAATGACCTTATTCGAAAGGCGAATAAGAGGCACAAATGTTGACTTGTAATTACGGAAAAATCCTGAGACTAT
Organism: Artemia sp. Qi Xiang Cuo; assembly: GCF_049724085.1. Classification (NCBI taxonomy): domain Eukaryota; kingdom Metazoa; phylum Arthropoda; class Branchiopoda; order Anostraca; family Artemiidae; genus Artemia; species Artemia sp. Qi Xiang Cuo. The sequence goes on from NC_142804.1 coordinate 34,240,694, forward strand.
AAGGCGAAAACCAAGAGAAGAACACGGGGAAACAGCAGCAGAACCTCTGCATTTCAGCCGTTAAGCCCGGAACCCCATGAGAACGTCTAAGCCAAGAAATAGGGAAGACATCAGAAAACGAGTGGGTATTGAGGTCACCATTCGTCCTTGTTATGTCTTGTTCCCTCATTGTAGTATCGTTTACGTAAAACCGTGTGGTTATGACGCTGCAACATGCGTTTCTTAAACAGCACGGATGTGCGTGAACAATGCAGGCATGGAATAAGTTGTAAAATTAGACCTCAAAAATTAAGCATGTAGCATAAACTCTGTTTAAATGATTATTTTAAACCTAATTAACTAAGTGTTGAAAGAAGTTAAAATAAAGTGTATGTAGTAGTATATATTAGAAAGTATAATATGAGACCATACTTAAAGTTGTAGAATTAATATTTTATAAGAAACTTCTATGTATTGAACTTCCCAATGGGAACAATTATAACCCAATTAATGCGTGAATTATTGTATGCGTATTTACTTTAAAGAACGTGTGATTCTTCCTCGCTGTTTTTATTACAGGAAAGTAAATGGACACATTGGTCATTGAGTATTACAATGAGCTGCCCAGTACAGATACAACCCAGTAGCATCTATTTTCATCATATCTCAACCAACGAAGAGTACTCACAATAGACTCCAGGCAATTTTCATCCCAGCTTCGTCTACGAAAACAACAGTTACCTTCGATCGTCGTTTCTTCGACTATGAACCATATTACGTATCAGGTAACACTATATTTGAACCTCAGTATCAAGTGCTTTAACGAACTATATAATCACATAAACGCTGAGAAACCCATCGGTCAGTACAAGATACAAATACGTAGATATCGCCTTTGATACTCACTAAGGACCCCAGAACAATTTGACAGTATAGTGATGATATTTGAAGCTAAATGATATTTAACGACATTTGAAGTTAAATAATATTTAAATTTGAAGATATTTGAATCTGAAATAAAGACAATTTGAAATTTAATTCTGAGAACCCCATCGATCAGAACAAGATAAACGATATTTAACGATATTTGAAGTTAAATGATACTTAAAGACATTTGAAGATATTTGAAACTGAAGTTAGAGACAATTTGAAGTTTAATTCTGAGAACCCCATCGAGCAGTACAAGATAAACGATATTTGAAGTCAAATGATATTTGAAGATGTTTGAAGTTGAATATAAAGACAATATATTAAGAGAGTCACCATAGTATGACGACAACCCGTTTAAAAAGGCACAAATGAACAATTTTACGCGAGAATACATCCTCTATGTGCCTCAAAAATCCTAAAAATGATATGCTGAGAAGAAAAACACCAACACCTGTAGTGGGAAGAATTATTTCCCAGTTGACTATTAGAACGATATTCAACGGTCATTTCCCAGTTGACTATTAGGGAGAACTTACCGTGTAAAGACAACTAGACTCGAACTGTTCAATGAAGAAACCATAACGTAAATGCTTCAAAATTTTTGCCAAGACAAAAAGAGTGAAGGACAATAATTTACAACAGAAGGGTGTAGTACACTAAGGACACGAAAGGTGATGAATAGATATGAAGCTACGTGTGTTACTTCCTAATAACTTTGACAATTCAAAAAATCCCAATAGTGAAAGTGTTTTAATGTTATCAGTGAATATGATGAACCCAATATTGTATGTTATAAATACTTCATGTATGTACCACAAGTAGAATTAGGTGTAATATTATCATGTTATTCACTTAACGTAGCGTAGATAGTATGTAGTACGTCATATAGACAGGAAAAAAAAAAAAACTAATGCAAAAGTAGAATAGCCCCAACTTTGTTGGAAATGTAAAAGTAATCAGTGCTAGATATAGAAAAAAAAATCCTTAGCATAGTAGCTAACCTAGAACCATAAATAATCTTAGTCCGGTAGATGTATTTTAGATAGGGATGTAGAATAAAATAAGAAAAATAATTGAAAAATTTTAAGCACTCCTAATAAGCAGTCACTAATGACGGGACGTCATTAATTGATGGGAAGGGTGATGTGTACCAGGAGTAAAAGGCGATATATTTAAAATACAAGATTCTTTCCTTCTAAAGATGATTCGGGCAGAAATTAAACGTCCCCTAATTGAGTTCAAATACCGCTTCCAAGAGTCTAAATTCTTAATCAGCAAAAAGAGAGACTGCATTTCTAGCTTCAGTCAAACAGCGACGATAGTTGTTCGAATTTCGCTAAGATAATTAGTAGCAAAAAAATATGCTACGTACAATACTTCTAAGAAAGTTTAAATGGCAAAAACCGTGTGAACGCCTGAATCATCAGGAATATTTAAAAGAAATTATTGGACGAAAGACTTACATCCTTGGTCCACTTGAGCCAATGGCAAGCTAGTCCTTACAGCGCAGGACGAAAGAACTGCGTTTGGAAGTGGGGTAGATGTGTTTTTTAATTTTTAATCATAAGTCAGATCTGAAACGATTAGTACGAAATTATTATATATTGGTCACCATTATTGTCATTGAAGTGACCCGTTGCTGTACGACTAAGCATGTAAGTTCAATAAATCTATTGTCTTTCTTATCTGTGTTTATTTCATTTGTATGTCTGCGTCTAGTCCAATAGTGGATAATTAGTTCGTAAGTCTCCAAGGTAAATGCTCCCAAAGGAATCTGATCTCCAGATAGCCCGAGAAGAAGAGGCCACCTTTTTTCATCCCTGCAAACACCAAAAGTTGTCATCGCCACGGCTTAGAAGAATGTTTCTAACCCCTGCTAGCCTATAAGAATTCGTATCTCTTAAATCAGATCTGATTGTGCCATGGAAACAAAGCTTTGAGACGTCAAAACTTATAGTTCAATAAACCTTAATTACTAATAAAACATTACATAACACATCCACGAAAATCTAAAAAACCTAGGTCTGAAAACCCCTAAACAGCTAATTAAATATTCTAATTCATGATTTCAGGCGCGTAAAACCACAAAATACTAGAGTTAACTTCTCAAATAATAAACCCAAGGAGTCAAACAAACACGAAAACCTAAAAAACCTAGGTCAGAAAATCCCCAAACAGTCAATTAAATATTCTAATTCATGATTTCAGGCATGTCAAATTATGGCTCACTGAGCCGTTCAAAATTCAGCCTATAAAAAGTCGGCCTAGTTTGTTTCTAAGCTGTTTGAAGAATTTCTTATTCTTAGTCGTTTCTGTTCTTTTCTGGTTTTAATCTGCATTGAGCGAGCCTTGTTTGATGCATTTAAAGTATTAGCGGTATTTTGTATCTTTCCATATCCTTTTTCGGTAGCTGGTATTTACCCCACCCCCAGAAAAAAACAGGCCCGAGGCAAATAATCCCCATGGAAAATATCCCTGAGAAAAGACATGGAAAAATACCCCCTCCCCCCCCCCGAACGATATCGCATCCTTTTGAATCTGAGAAAAGAAGAATTAGGGCTCACTGAGCCGTTCAAAATTCAGCCTATAAAAGTCGGCCTAGTTTGTTTCTAAGCTGTTTGAAGAAAATCCCCCCTAATACTAAACGTTGAAAATGTGAATATTTAGCCAAACATCGAAGCATTGATCTAAGCTATGGTTTTTTTTCAGTTATCCAATAAATAAAAACATGTTTTTAGTCGCACCCTTTTGAATCTGTGAAACCATTGGAAACTAAACTGCTAACGCTAACGAACTTGAGTTAGCTTAATGCAAATGAGATATCATTTTGATATCTCTAATAGTGTATGCGATACTGGGCTTTATTCAAATCACGTATCCAGTTATCAAAAAATATTTAAATATATTAAGTTATAGGCAATACTGGTTTAGAAAAACTAGAATAGTGACATAATTTCACTTTATCGACCCTCAAATTCCATTATGTGAGAGGATACTATTCCGATTCCTCCTCTCACTCTCTTTGAAAAGGTGTAATGCCCTGTAGAAGTATTACCTATATGCATGGGGATAGTCACTCTCTTTGAAAAGGTGAAGAGCTTCTATAGAATAATGTAGAAATTTGAAACTTGAATATATAAAAAAAAAAATAATCTAGAGTTGTCTATTCAAAGGAAGATATTTTCTCGGGGAATGCTTGTCGATATAATGAAAACTGATTCTCCATCATTAGACTATTGTATGAAGCTTCTACGTCGTGGTCCAAATGCATATCCACAATATCATTTTGCATATCAATGTAAATGATTGCAAAAATATTGATACTAGTAGATTGAATGAACTATTCAAACTGTAGAAAATTCCAATCTGAAACCTGAATATATACAAAAAAATAATTGAATATATTGGCAGCTAAAAAAGACGCACCGGTTTTTCTGACACGGATTTACCCTAAAAAAAACATGTATATCATGAAATAGAAATCTAGTCTACGTAACCAGAAACTTGTCTGCTTGGCCCAGAAACATGTCTGGTTGGCCCGGCAACTTGTCTGGTAGGTTTTGTATAATTCCATATTCAATTGACAACAATAGCAATAATCAGTCTGCTAATCTGTCTTGGAAAGCTGCCAGGGAACGTAAAGTGGGCAAATTCAATAGATACTTACTACTGTTTACGTATAGTATTTATTATTTGGGAAGCATCATACATTTTTTGGAAGGGGGGATCTTCGGATTGAGGTAGGTTTCCATGGGGATAATTTCCCTTTTGGAAAAAATTTCGCTTTTTTTGTCCCAATTTTGTAAGAACGACTCCTGAAACACAAGGGTCGTTTAATTAATATAGGAAGTTTTTTAGAAGTGCTAGAAACCTTACCGTGAAGAGGAAGGTATTGAGGAGGGGGGGGGGGAAAACCCTTCATATACGGAATTATTTATGTTCGTTTTGAGTTTTAATGTGTCCCTTACTTTCATTTGAAAAAGCTTTTTTTTAATTTAATCGGAACTGGCCTTTCGGACCAGTAGATCAAAGGTGTCCACTGGAGACTGAATTTGTATCATAATAATTGAACCCTGTCTCTCCTTGGTCTCTTGAAAAGAAAATAGGAAAAAAAAAGAAGAAAGAATGTCTTCCATCTTATTTGTGCCTTAGTTTTATTGCATCTTCTTTTCAGGTTCATTTTTCAGATGAAAGGAAAACCAGCCTTTTCTGACGTACATAATCTTTTTACAAAGGCGTCGGCTGTTAGCCTGAGAGACCTAGGAAAGTGAATATATCCCATTTTACTGAAATATACTTCATGTTTTTGCTAGTGAATAATTATTTATTTAGCATGCATTGTTTATTTGAAAGATTAAAAAGGGAAATCGAATCTCTATCACCAGAAGTAAGATTATAAATATAGTAAATTATACAACACTAGTATAGGAAACTCGATGAAAGTAACTGAAAATCAAACAGCAGGCCTTGAAAATTGAACAACGGTAGTAAGGAAAATCTAATGAAAGAACTGGGAATCTAACACACAAGATTTTGTCAACCCTGGAGGCATAGTTATTTGACTTTGTTGCCCTCCGATCACTTTTGACTCTTAAAAAGGAAACTAGAACTACCGGTTTCAAATCGAATGAACATCCTCCCAATTTTATGCCATCACCTCTTCCATAAAACCCTTGTATGTCAAAAATGGGCAGCTTGTAACTGTTGCTCCCTTACAGTGGGTTTTTTCACCCCCAGAGGCATAGATAATTCACTGTTGGAACGTTTTGAACAAAATGTGCAAATAATACACAAGTACCGGAATTTTTCATGGAGAGAGAGAGCCGGATTTCCCGGTAATATTTAAAAAAGATCATAAATTAAATTTAAAAAAGCAAGTTTTTTCAACTGAAAGTGAGGAGCAACATCAAACTTTAAAACGAACTGAAATTATTACATATATGAAAGGGGTTGTCTCCTCCTCAAGACCTCGCTCTTTACGTTAAAGTTCTTTTTTATTGAATTTTAAAACAAAGCTTATTGTTCGAATTAAACAGCCATTGTGTTTCAGGAAACGTTCTTAAAGAAATTGGATAAAAAGTCAAAACTCTAGCGTAAAGAGCAAGGTCTTGTGGAAGGGGCAACTCCTTTCATATACGTTATAATTTCTTTGTTTCAGTTGAAAAAACTTGCTTTTTTTTAATTTAATTTCTGATCGTTTTTAAGTAATACCGGGAAATCCAGCTCTCCATGAAAAATTCCGATACTTATGTGTTATACGCCACTCACTCAAGTTTACGCTGTGTAAATCTCGAGAAGATACCGGTTTATTCGTTACTTTAGAGACAAATTTGGGCTATATATTTACACAATAGGGGGGGGGGGATGAAGTAGGTTCAGTTATTCTGCATATTATGAAGTGAGAATTGTTTTCTGACTTCAAACTGTCCAAATACTTTACCCCCCCCTCCTTTGTGTGCAAATATATAGCCCAAGTTATATATTTCCCATCTATTATGTCACTTGTCTTTGTCTTGTCTCGTGCTAACCTGAAAGAAACTAACCGAAGAAACCGGTTTGTTCTGGAGTTTTACATAGAGTAAACTTGAGTGAGTGGCGTATAATACACAAGAACCAAAACTCCTTCCCCCTACGGAAAATGGAAAAATAAAACTTAAATTAAATTCACAAATTCGGAAAGCCTTATTTTTCATGGGAGGGTATTTTCCGGCGGGAGGGGGGGGGTATTTTCTGAGGGGGGATATTTTTCGGCCGGGGGGGGGGGATAAACGCCGGCCACCACATCCTCTGGACAATATTTGTAGGCATAGTGGGTTCCGATTTAGTTCAATACAGTTTCAAAGTTCTCGAAAAATTTTGCCCTAATAGCCTTAACAGTAGTAGTAATGATACCAGCAGTAATAGAAGTAGCAGTAGTAGTAGTAGCAGTTAAATTAATAGTAGTAGCCTTAGCTTTTGTAGCAGTAGAAGTAGTAATAGTAGTAGTAGTATTGAGTAGAAGCATTAGCAATATTGTCTTTTGGTTAGTTCAATATCCCCCACAACGAGTCCTGTAAGTTTCAACTTATCACACCAAACTGGTCCTAACATATTGCTTATACACCCTTTTGACAACCTGCATACAGACGACGTGTTGTGATTCATCTCACCATCCCCCTTGAAATATCTTGAAAAATTCACCTTCATACCCTTAGGCATAGTTGTAATAGTAGTCACAGTAGTAGTATTAGTATTACCACTAGTAGTATTAATAGTAATTTCACTAGTATTAACATATTGCCTTTTGGTCAGTTGAATATCCCTCTCATTTTCAACTTAATATAAATAGCCGTTGCTTTGACATTGCTGATGTGTCCTTTCGATAACCTTTGCATTCATATACTTCTGGAGATTTCCACGTTAATGCTCTTAGCCTTGCAAGTAGTTTTTTTTATAGAAGTAGTAGTAGTAGTAGTATTCTCAAGTAGTATCAAATGTAGCAGGGGTAGTGGTAAAGGTATTAGTAGTAGCGTGCACACGTTGCCTTTTGGTCGATTGATCTTCCACTTTAAGCATTCTCGGAAAGTTCCAACTTTATTCCGAGATCCATTCTTGAGATACATTCTTTTGACAGTGCGCATGCACATGGTGTCTTTGATTTATATTGAATTTCCCCTGAATGTTGTAAATGTAATAGTGTGGTAGTAGTAGTAGTGGCGGTAGCTGTAGTAGTAGTAGCGTACTAATATTGCCTTTTTGGTCAATTGATCATCTCCCATATCATTTCCTGAAAGTGCTAAATTAATATACTCTGCCATTCTTGTGTTACGCTCTTCCAACGACCCGTATACGCATAACGTATTTTGACTTAGTTCAACACTCCCCTCAACATTCTCTGAATCGATCACCTGAATGCCATTCGTCATTTTGAAAAGTAAAGGTCAAACATGCATACCTTTCTCAATAACATATAGTATATGTAAACAATGAACGAATTGCCTAAATTACAGCCCTTGCCCTGAGGGCTATGGGGGGTTGACATCCCCAAAAGCATAATTACTGGTCCTTTCAACAGTGCTTAAGAGAATGGATGTCTAAAAATTTTGATTGGAAGTTTGTTTTTGGAAATGTTGGGCGTGGGGGGGATGGGAGTGGTTGCTGTCAAATCAGTTGACGTTTAAAAAGAAACTATAACTTCCAATTTCCAGTCAAATAAGTCCCGTCTGAAGTATATACGACCATCCATTCCATAAAAAAATTATGTGCCCCCGGGGTATAACTTACAACATCTGCCCCAGGGCTCTGGTGGGCTGTGTCAACCCTGGAGGCTTTGTTATTTATTCTTTGGACTATTTTGAACAAATTGGTTGTATCACATTTTCGATCAAGAGCGTTTGGGGAAAAGAGGTCTTTGGAGGGGGGGTCTAGTTGCCTTCTATCGCTTTTGACTCTTAAAAGGGATCTAAAACTTTTGATTTCCGATTAAATGAGCATCCTCCAAAGATTATACGACCACTCTTCCATAAAAACCTTATATGCCCCTGGGGCATAACTTTTACCCTTACCCCCAGGTTCTGAGTTTTTTTCAACTCCGAAGGTCTTGTTATTTGAACTTTAGACTATTGGACAAAATGGCTATCTAAAAATTTCTATCTGATGCATTTGGAGGAAAGAGGATTTGGGGGATTTTTTTTTAATCTTAAAAATAGCATTAGAACTTCTGAATTCCAGTCGAATGAACCCCCTCCGAAGTTTATACGACCTTAAATCTTAAAAATGACATTAGAACTTCTGAATTCCAGTCGAATGAACCCCCTCCGAAGTTTATACGACCACACTTTCATGGTAATAATTGGCAACTATTATAACTTATAGCCCTTGCCGTGAAGGCTGTGGGGAGGTATGTCATCCTCAAAGACACAATGATTGGACCTTTCAACTACGCTAAACAAAATCACTATCCTAAAATTTTGATTGGATATGTTCGGGGATATGATGGGCGGGGGGGGTGGTTGCCCTCCAATCACTTTTGACTCTTAAAAAGGACACTGAAACTTTCAATTTCCAGTCGAATGAGCCCCTTTTGAAGTTTCTGTGACAACTCTTTCTTTACGAAATGCCCTGGTCGGAAAAAATAATATACTGTGCCGACATCGCTCTTTACTTAGGCAGCGCTATTGCGCTGCCTATTATTCTTTTCAGTAGGATTCTATCTCTTTTTAAAAGTGGGATTTCACCTCTCTTGTGATCAAAACTCATTTTAACATAGTTTTATTGTTCATAATTTTTTTTTTTCAAATACTTGGATAATTTTCTGCCAAACATCACCTTAAAACTTCATTAATCGTTACAAGTCTAGCAAAATTTCTAGCACTTGCTAAATAGATTTAAATTTTACTCGAAACTCGAGAAATTTTATTTTCTTATTGTTTTTCAGATTAAAGGCTGTGTGAAGGTTTTAAAAGAGCAGCCTCCGGCCTTGTCGGAAAACCTACTGAATGCGCTCAGGTATGTGCTTCTTTATTTTCGAGTTTATCGTGTAAATTAAGCCTCTTTTTCCTTAAAAAAAAACAAAAAACAACAGGTAAATATTTCTGTTAGGACTCATCTTCATATACCAACGGCTCAGGAATATATCATTTTTTCTAGGTTTTTACAACTGGCCTTGACAAACGTGTTAAAGATTCCTCTTATCTCTCAGGTTGGTTCAACCGGCTTTTTTATATATAAATATGTATTTGCTGTTGAGCAACCGTAATTTGGTAACGAAAGAAAAAAAAATCGAAAGGCTATTCTGATATGAGAATCGTGAGACGGAGAAGAAAATTAAGAAAAAAATTATTGTAATTTGTAGTACAAAAATACAAATCTGTTTTTCCTAGTCCACTAAATAATGTAAAAACAGAAACAAAACAAAACTGCTTTGCTCCAAAAGCAAACATTTTGGGGATCATATTATATTGGACTTCGAAGAGTTTAAGCAGGAAAATTTGTCAAAGTATGTCAAGTAGTTATCTTTTTGAGAGCCATAAAGTGCAACTTGAAATTTCTTTTAGATTTCTAGAATAATGGAAAAGTGTGAAAATGGAAATCTTGAAATCCAAAATTCTGGGTTTTACACGGGGTCTCATGGGTGGGAGAGGGAAAGTGGGTCTCCCTGAATCTTTTCATCAGTGCATCTACCGGACGTTATTATTAGATCTGAGCCAAACCCGATGAAAAGTAAGAGCTAGTGCCCCAGTTGGGATCTTTTATGTGTCCTGACATACTTTGACATCTTGGGGAGGTGGTTGGGGGACAGTTCGAAAATTCTTATTAACAGGCCCTGTTCCAGAAGAGGTTATCGGATCTCTGCCAATCCTGGTGGGAAGTAAGAGCTACTGTTCTAACTGTGCCTTCATATGGTCAGGGTCCAATCGTTTATGTGCTCGGGAGAGAAGGGTCCATAAATTTTCTCATCACGGTAATGAGGAGAAGAAATTGTCAGATCTCTGGCGAACCTGCTAGAAAGTCAGAGTAGCAGTCCTAGTTGCAACTTTTGGGGTTCATTCCCAATCTAACTTTTGTAGAGGAGAATGGTCCCTAATTACTTGTCAACGTGAGATCTACCAGAACGAGCAGTTTGGTGTCAGTTGAACTTCGTGGGTTAGTGACATTCATGAAGTTTGACAGGAATCTAGTTTTATGTTTGAGATTTATGAATGGTAGGATGAGATGACGGGGGATGGGAGTGTCATGAAGATATTTGTAGTGATTTTTTTTTTCAAAATGGTGTTTTTCGATGAACTTCATTTCCGTCTCAGAGGCTATGTCAATGAACAAAACGGTCATATTTGAGGATCAGAGAATCCACACATTATTATTGAATAGTATGTGCGTCAATGAGTAGTTGTTCGGCGTGTTTGAATTTTACAATGCTATCCTGAACAAATACTTGCTTACAGAGATTAATATTGCCAAAATAACAGTGAATCTTTTGCGGATTGTTTTTGGATATCAGATAATCAACCGAAATGCTCATGTGAATTGGCCGTCTGGAGCTGTATTTTGACTCCTTTTGGATTCTTTTATGGGGAGCTCTTGTGGTAGGTTAACTAACCAGAGACGGTTGACGCTCTGAAACACTGAATTAAGGATAGATTGGAGCCACTAACAATCGAAAATGGAGTTGATTGAATTGGGTACTGTCAAGCCAGCCGTCGCAGTTATTTGGATGATGTTGTGTTTCATTCTTAAATGAAAGTCCCTAATCTTTCTTAATGAAAGTCTATAGTCTCTAATCTGAAAGTATTTGTAATTTCCTGGAAAAATGTTCTTTAGTCTTTTTTATAGCCGATTCTAATTCCAAAATTAGACGTCAACCATGTTTAATAGGAAATGTACTATAGCGACTAAGCTGTAATTTTTGGGAGTTGGGATACAATTCGGACTATGTCGAGGGCGAGTTCAAAAATCCTGTCAGCAGGACATCTGATGAAAGGAAAGCAAGGAAAAGGGAAACTAACAACTAGTCACAGCGCAAAGCCACCTGAAATCAAACTCTGTGGGAAATAAGAGTAAATGTTCTAGTTCTGCCATCCTATATCCATTACATTGACTTATCCTATTTTGGTTATATATGCTAGGGGTAAGAAGCTGGAGTTGAAGCTGCGGCTTTAGGTTTTTCAACTCATGCCCAAAGCTGAACACTAATCATCTATTTTATTCGCGCTCAATTTTCGTAATAGATCCTACGAATCTTAGCAACACCACTGCTTGGATCGCTACGATAGCAAACCTGGTTTATGAGAGTTTTGACAAAGAAATGTATTCCTCTGCTTACACTTTGACACCTAGATTGACTCTTTCTCAATCCAGTTGAACTTGGGATAAAAAACAATAGATATTGATTTAGTAAAAGCAAGTTAGATTCTAGGAAGACAAATTAGATAGATAGTCTATAATATATAGAAGAAAATATAACCACTAGACTGGGCCGAACATAGTATTTTCTTTCGATTGAGGTACAACATTCGTTTTAGACACATTGAATGAAAATGGAAGAACTCATACGAAAAATTATAAGATCTTTAGATTTTGAGAGTGTAAGGTAGCTATGAATCCCCTTCCCTCCACTCCTTGTGTGCCTCAGCATCTACATTAATCAAATTAAATACGAATACATTTCATATTTTGTAAATAGATGAATCAAACAGTTGTTGGTGAAGAACTGTAGCAAGAAGTGATGCGGCTCAATAGTAACCGATTTTCCAAAGAAACGGAATTTTCATATCAGTAGATGCATCAAAAATATCGGCTTATTATTATTATGATTCCAAATATATAAGATTCAGTAAGTTTGTGATAGATATCTATGATATAAGTTTGAAACAGACATCTATCTTTGAAACAATTTGTGACAGACATCTAAGACTTGCTGTGATGGTTGTAGATTATAAAATCAACACATTGTTCAAAGTGCTTGCCTTTGGAACAGATTTCATGCCTTATATAAAAAAATATTGAAAATAATTTTTTTTTTACACCTTTAAAAACAAAAATATAACAATAATGTAACGAATATTTTTTTTTAATGCTGGCAGAACCAACATAAAAATTTATCTACTTCCATTTCCCATCTATTGTGCTTTTGTTAAACAAACTAAATTAACTTGATTTATTTTTTTCCACAATATGAAAACAAAATAAGGAAAATGTGAAACCAGCATATTTTTCCTTTTTTAACTCGGGAGTCATCGAAAAAAAAAAAAAAACAGCTCAAAATCGCTTAAATTGCAGCAGTCATTTGTGATTTTCTGGTAAAGAGATAATAACATTGGGCGCAAATAAAGATGATTAGCCTTTAGTGTAAACAATCGCTTTCGTATAAATCTTATTTAATATTTTAAACATATAAAAGCCAGGTATAGTTTTCGTAATCGGCTCAGATATAAAACTCAGTAAGTTTCTGAAACTTATTTTGACCTACCTAAACTAAGCTTGTTCAAAAAATAATTGTTTATCTTGTGTAAAACTCATGTTAGGATCGAGTACCATACGAGCTGGAAGCGAGTGTCACATATGTCATTGCACTTGCTTGATTTTTTGTGAAGATGCATCTTCATATTTGTAAACTGATCTATCACCCTTTGCGTCTTAAGAATGGCAGTGGAACTTCAAGTTTTCTTCTGAATGAGCTCTCTTCTAATACTAGTACTAATACTTCTAATACTATGTCACTGCTGATTCGATACGATCGCTATTGATGAAAAAAGCACAAAAATCATAGAAACAAATCAACACCCATATGTGATTAGGAAAATGGGAAGTCCCGTATTTTTTGTAGTTAGAGGGCTGATACTTACGTTGTAGGGGGTCTCAAACCTGCTGAATTAGATGATTTAACTCTCCTGATTGAGTTCGTCTCCTCTCAGTACTTAAATTTTGTATTTACTCTAATGTTAATAAATTCGAATAGACAACTATTAATTTAGTAAAATTCATAAATTTGAAATCAATTTACAAACTCAACTCTTTTTATGTCTATTTTGTTTTCTGATTTTTTGTTTATTTAAATTTTCGGCCTCTATTAACATTTTATTACCGTTGATAAAAATAGGTTCAAAGTGATTGAATATAGTTTATTATGATCATTTCCATATCTTTCATTTCCATGTCTGTTTAGACTTAAAAAGGAAGAGGAAAGTCAAATCCGATATACCTCTTAAGCCTCAGAGGCTGTATTTTATCCTCTTCGTTTCAATCTGGATTTTATTGCTGTTTCTACTGCGGAACAACTTTTCTTGCCAAAACTTTATAATGTAATTGAATTTGTCTTTCGAATTTAATGGGATATGCCTAAAATTGGTTCCTTTAGGAAGTAAGAGGGACAATTGGGTAGGTTTGCTTGGTGTTACTGATTGTAATTGTAATCAGTTCGAAGTAAATTCTGTATTCCGGCAACTGCCAGCTGAAGTGTCGCCAATGTCTTAAGTACGAGTAAGCAATTATTTTGACAAAGTAACGCACAACTGTTGCACATGCTAGTTTCCAAACGCTTTAATAATTAAGCTTTATGAACTTGCCGATGCCAGGACATTTTTTGGAGATTTTACTATTAGACTTCCAGTCTTGTGTTGTATTGTAGTTACAGTCGGTCTGTTAATTTGATAAAATGAGCCATCACACTTCTTTTTCCCTTGAAAACAGTAGCTCAGATGAAAATAGAACAAAAGAAAGAAGAAAGAGCTGATACACTTGAATCATAATTGTAATATTTCTTATGATAAGTCGACTTGTTAGTAACACTGTTTAGCAGCAAAATTTACATTTTCTAAGTTTATACCGAGTTACATCCTCTGCTAAACTAGCCACAATTAACTCTGAATTTTTCTTTTCTAAAACGGCTAGTTGTTTTATTTTCTTCTTTAGTTATGTTAACTTTTTTTTTTAGGGAAATGATTATCTGTGTGAGTAGAGGAGGGGGTCCGACTCCCGTACGAACACCAAATATGGGCATAGAATACTGACGGGGCACCAAATAAGGGCATAGCCTCCCTAGGGAGAAAGATTGCGTAATCGGGTCAATGACCTCTTTTTCCAAGGTCGATTTATTTGATGTTTCTATGTGTAATAACTCCGGAGCAAAGGTTGCACATGCGGATTGAATTCTAACGGGAGCAATGTTATTGATCTAGGACTCGAGGGGGAAGTGAATTTCCGAGAACTTGATTGCGTAATCGTTCGTGAATGTCATGGTGTCCAGAAATAGTATTTGTTGTTGTTGCTCTAGGCAATGTTATGAGTTTCCCGGAATTTGGAACACCTGTGCTGTCGACCTCAATTCACCTATTGTGAATCAATAATTCCCCTTAGAAACAACAAATTAATTTCCCCTTTCTTGACAGATCAATCAATCAATGACATCATCTGTCAGACTTTAAAAATTTTCGCTCTAGAAACATTTCTCCAGGAATAGATCCAAATCATTAATGTCTTTGCCTCGGGAACAACTCTTTTGGTCGAACTCCAAAGGATATTAATAACCAAAGGCCATGGAAACAATTAGGCAAGAAACATCTTAGCGATGAATTGTTTTAGCGCGCGAAAAGGTTTCTTATTAATTTGAAATGCGTTAGCGCAGAGATGCCAATAACAAAGGAACACGTTGAATTTACGTTTAGGGATTATTTGGGCGAAACCGTTTTAGACAGGTTATGGAACTATTTCGACGAAACAGATAGAGACATTTTAAAAGAAGATTTTTGAAGAGATTTTGGAAGAGGTTTTGAGTGTGGTCGTTATAATACACAAGTTTCATTTGAACAGTGTTGTGAGGTCCTCTAACCCAACCCCAAAGGGTTCCAATCCTCCTACCCCAACCCCGAAGGAAGCCCCCGGTCCTCAAAAGCCCCCAAGCTCCCAAAGGCCCTCCACCGGTCCCCAAATGTCCCCCAGGTCCCCAACTGTCCCCCCGGACCCTCAAAGGCCCCCCAAGCTCCCAAAGGGCCACCGGCGCCCCCAAAGGCCCACCCAGACCCCCAAAGGCCATCCCCGGGCCCCCCAAAGGCCCATCGAGCACACAAAGGACCAACGGGGTCCCAAAGGCCCTCCAACGGGCCCCCACTGCCCCCCCGGGAATCTACTGGTCGGCAACGGTCCCCCGAACGCCCCAAGGACCCACGGGGTCCCAAAGGCCCTCCACCGGTCCCCAAATGCCCCCCAGGCACCCAAAGGCCCTCCCGGTGCCCCAACGGCCCACCCAGACCCCCACTGGCCATCCCCGGGCCCCCCACCGGCCCATCGAGCTCCCCCCGGACCCACGGGGTCCCTAAGGCACTCCCCCGGTCCCAAACCGTCCCCCCGGCTCCACCCAGCCCGCCCGGGGCCCAAAGGCCCTCCCTGTGCCCCACAGGCCCTCCCCCGGCCCCAAAAGGTCCCCCGGACCAGAGAAGCGCCACCCGGATAACACACACACACACACACACACACCCACACACACACACACACACACACACACACACACACACACACACACACTATATAAGTGTGTGTATACATATATGTGTATACATATATGTGTGTATACATATATGTGTGTATACATATATGGATATAAGTTTTTTGTGTGTTTGTGTAAGTTTGTGTGTGTGTGTGTGTGTGTGTGTAAGTTTTTGTGTGTGTCAGTGTTTTTTGGGTGTTTGTGTTTGGTTTTGTGTGTGTGTGTGTGTGTGTGTAAGTTTTTGTGTGTGTAAGTTTTGTTGTGTGTGTTTAAGTTTTCGTGTGTGTGTGTGGAAGTTTTGTGTGTGTGTGTAAGTTTTTGTGAGTGTGTGTGTGAGTTTTTTTGTGTTCATGTGTAAGTTTTTGTGTGTGTGTGTGTGTGTGTGTGTGTGTTTAGTTTTTTTGTGTTAGTTTGTGTTTTTTTTTGTGTGTGTGTTTGTTTGTGTGTGTTAGTTTTTTTGTGTGTGTAAGTTTTGGGGTGTGTGTGTGTTTCGTGTGTGTGTGTGTGTGTGTAAGTTTTGTGTTTGTGTGTGTTTTTAATTATGTTTGTGCATTTTATTTTTTTTGTTCTTTTTATTTTTGGTGTGCTTGTGTTATTTGTTGTGTGTGTATGTGTCTGTTTGTTAGTTTGTGTGTGTGTGTGTGTGTAAGTTTGTGTGTGTGTGTGTGTAAGTTTTGACGTGTGTGTGTTAGTTTTCGTGTGTGTGTGTGTAAGTTTTAGTGTGCATGTTTATTTTTTTTTGTGTTTGTTAGTTTTGGCGTGTTTGTGTAGGTTTTCGTGTGTGTATTTTTTTGTTTTGTGTATGTGTGTGTTTGTATGTTTTTGTGCGTGTGTGTGTGTGAGTTTTCTTGTGTTCTTGTGTTAGTTTTTGTGTGTGTGTGTGTGTGTGTGTGTGTGTGTGTGTGTGTATTTTTTTTTATGTGTTGAATTTTTTGCGTGTTTGTTTTTGTTTTTTCTTGTGTGTTTGTTTTTTATTTTTGTGTGTGTGTGTGTGTGTAAGTTTTTGTGTGCATGTAAGTTTTTGTGTGTATGTAAGTTTTAGTGTGCATGTGTAAGTTGTTTTTTTTGTTTGTGTGTGTGTGTGTTAGTTTTTGTGTGTGTAAGTTTATGAGTGTTTCTGTGAGTTTTAGTTTGTGTGTGTGTTATTTTTGTGTGTGTGTGTGTGTGTGTGTTTATTTTTTTGTGAGTGTGTGTTTGATTTTTTTTTGTGTTCATGTTTAAGTTTTTGTGTGCGTGTGTGTGTGTGTGTAAGTTTGTGTTTGTGTGTAATTTTTTGTTTGTGTGTTTGTGAGTTTTAATGTGTTTGTTTGTATTTAAGTTTTGCGTGTGTGTGTGTGTGTTAGTTTTTGTGTGCATGTATGTTTTTGTGTTCATGTAAGTTTTCGTATGCATGTGTATGTTTGTGTGTGTTTGTGTGTGTGTGTTTGTTTTTGTGTGTGTGTGTGTTTCTGTTTCATAGTGTGTGTGTCATTTTTTGTGTCTGTGTGTGTAATTTTTAATGTATGTGTGTGTGTAAGTTTTTGTGTGTGTGTAAGTTTTTGTGCGTGTTTGTAAGTTTTTGTGTGTGTGTAAGTTTTTGTGTCGTCTAATGTGAATTTCAACCATTCAGGCTGGTGGACTAAGACCCCAATTCTGAGCTAGTGAATTTCCACCATTCGGGCTGGTGGACTAAGACCCTAATTCTGAGCTAGTGAATTTCCACCATTCAGGCTGGTGGACTGAGACCCCAATATTGAGCTAGTGGATTTCCACCATTCAGGCTGGTGGACTAAGACCCCAATTCTGAGCTAGTGAATTTCCACCGTTCAGGCTGGTGGACTGGGACCCTAATACTGAGCTGGTGGACTAAGACCCTAATTTTCCAACTCTTGCATTTCATGACAGAAATTCAAAATGAACAAGCCTGAAATAGCAAACTAGTCATCCCAAACTATTGGTTTCAGACAACAAACACCAATGATGGACTAAGAATCCTAGCTCTGAAAAGTTCAAATAGCAAACTACACATCCCAAATCGTAATTTTCTGACAACACACACCTATGAAAGGCTATGAAACCTAGCTAATAAAAGCCGGAAATAGCAAATTAACCATCTCAAATCACAAGTTTCAGACAGCACTCACCTATGAACGGCTAAGAAATCCAGCTCGGAAAAGTCAAAAAATAGCAACCCACACATCCCAAATCATAGGTTTCAGACAACACATACCTATGAAAGACTAAGAAATCTAGCTTAGAAAAGCCCGAAATAGTAATTTACATATCCCAAATCCTAGGTTTCAGACAACACTCACCTAAGAACACGCTAAGAAACCTAGCTCAGAAAAGTCAAAAATAGCAAACTAGTCATCCCAAACTATAGTTTTCACAATACAAACACCTATGAAAGGCTAAGAAATTCATCTAAGAAAATTAAAAGTTATCAGTCTACACATAAAGAATCATATTTTTAAGACATCAAACACCAATGAAAGACTACTAAATACAACTCCGAAAAGCCCAAAAATGAAATATATAAATACAAAAACATAGGATTAAGACAACATACACCTAGGAAAGACTAAGAAAACTTAGCTCAGAAAAGCCTGAAATATCGAAACTACTCATCCCAAACTAGAAGTTTCAGACAACAAACGCCTATGACGGACTAAGAATCATAGCTCTGAAAAGTTCAAATAGCAAACTAGACATCCCAAATCATAAGTTTCAGACAACACACACCTATGAATGGCTAAGAAATCTAGCTCAGAAAAGACAAAAATAGCAAACCACTCATCCCAATCATAGGTTTCAGTCAACACACACCTAGGAAAGGCTAATAAATCCAGCTCAGAAAAGTCAAAAATAGCAAACTACGTATCCCAAATCATAGGTTTCAGTCAACACACACCAACGAAAGACTAAGAAACCTAGCTCAGAAAAGTCAAAAATAGCAAACTACTCATCCCAAACTATAGGTTTCAGACAACATTCACCTACGAAATACTAGAAAACCTTAGCTCAGAAAAGCCTGAAATAGCAAACTACACATCCCAAATCATAATTTTCTGACAACACATACTTATGAAAGGCTAAGAAACCTAGCTCAGAAAAGTCGAAAATAGCAAACTACACATCCCAAATCATAGGTTTCAGACATCACACACATAAGAAAGACTAAGACATCCAGCTCCGAACAGCCCGAACTAGTACTTTACATATCCCAACTCATACGTTTCAGACAGCATTCACCTACGAAATACTAAGAAACCTTAGCTCAGAAAAGTCTGAAATAGCCAACTACTCATCCCAAACTCGAAGTTTCAGACAACAAACACCTATGAGTGACTAAGACTCCTAGCTATGAAAAGTCCAAAAAGCAAACTATACCTCCCAAATCATAATTTTCTGAAAGGACACACCTATGAAAGGCTAAGAAATCTAGCTCAGAAAAGTCAAAAATAGCAAATTAACCATCCCAAATCATAGGTTTCAGTCAACACACACCTACGAATGGCTAAGAAATCCTGCTCAGAAAAGTCAAAAAATAGCAACCCACACATCCCAAATCATAGGTTTCAGACACCACACACCTACGAAAGACTATGAAATCCGGTTATGAAAAGTCAGAAAAGGAAATTACATAGCCCAAATCATAGGTTTCAGACATCACGTGCCTATGAAAGACTAAGAAATCTAACTCAGAAAAGCCCGAAATAGTAATTTACATATCCCAAATCATAAGTTTCAGACAGCATTCACCTACGAAATACTAAGAAACCTTAGCTCAGAAAAGTCTGAAATAGCCAACTACTCATCCCAAACTCGAAGTTTCAGACAACAAACACCTATGAGTGACTAAGAATCCTAGCTCTGAAAAGTCCAAAAAGCAAACTATACTTCCCAAATCATAATTTTCTGAAAGGACACACCTATGAAAGGCTAAGAAATCTAGCTCAGAAAAGTCAAAAATAGCAAATTAACCATCCCAAATCATAGGTTTCAGTCAACACACACCTACGAATGGCTAAGAAATCCTGCTCAGAAAAGTAAAAAAATAGCAACCCACACATCCCAAATCATAGGTTTCAGACACCATACACCTACGAAAGACTAAGAAATCCGGTTATGAAAAGTCAGAAATAGCAAATTACATATCCCAAATCATAGGTTTCAGACAACACTCACCTATGTGTGTGTGTGTGTGTGTGTGTGTGTGTGTGTGTGAGTTTGTGTGTGTGTTTTTGTGTGTGTGTTTGTGTGTGGTTTTTTTTTTCTGTTTTGGTTGGTGTTTTGTTTTGTGTGTTTTTGTGTGTCTTTTTGTCTGTGTTTTTGTGTGTGTTTATGTGTGTGTGTATATGTGTGTATGTGTGTGTGTGTGTGTGTGTGTGTGTATGTGTGTGTGTATGTGTGTGAGTGTTTTTTTGTATTTGGGTTTGTTTGTGTTTTGTTTTTTTTTTTTTTGTTTGTTTGTTTTTTTTTTTTTGTTTTGTTGTTTTTGTGTTTTTTTGTTTGTTTTTTAGTGTGTGTGTGTGTGTGTATGTGTGTGTGTGTGTGTGTGTGTGTATATGTGTATGTCTGTGTGTGTGTGTGTGTGTGTGTGTGTGTGTGTGTGTGTGTGTGTGTGTGTGTGTGTGTGTGTGTGTGTGTGTGTGTGTGTGTGTGTGTGTGTGTGTGTGTGTGTGTGTGTGTGTGTGTGTGTGTGTGTGTGTGTGTGTGTGTGTGTGTGTGTGTGTGTGTGTGTGTGTGTGTGTGTGTGTGTGTGTGTGTGTGTGTGTGTGTGTGTGTGTGTGTGTGTGTGTGTGTGTGTGTGTGTGTGTGTGTGTGTGTGTGTGTGTGTGTGTGTGTGTGTGTGTGTGTGTGTGTGTGTGTGTGTGTGTGTGTGTGTGTGTGTGTGTGTGTGTGTGTGTGTGTGTGTGTGTGTGTGTGTGTGTGTGTGTGTGTGTGTGTGTGTGTGTGTGTGTGTGTGTGTGTGTGTGTGTGTGTGTGTGTGTGTGTGTGTGTGTGTGTGTGTGTGTGTGTGTGTGTGTGTGTGTGTGTGTGTGTGTGTGTGTGTGTGTGTGTGTGTGTGTGTGTGTGTGTGTGTGTGTGTGTGTGTGTGTGTGTGTGTGTGTGTGTGTGTGTGTGTGTGTGTGTGTGTGTGTGTGTGTGTGTGTGTGTGTGTGTGTGTGTGTGTGTGTGTGTGTGTGTGTGTGTGTGTGTGTGTGTGTGTGTGTGTGTGTGTGTGTGTGTGTGTGTGTGTGTGTGTGTGTGTGTGTGTGTGTGTGTGTGTGTGTGTGTGTGTGTGTGTGTGTGTGTGTGTGTGTGTGTGTGTGTGTGTGTGTGTGTGTGTGTGTGTGTGTGTGTGTGTGTGTGTGTGTGTGTGTGTGTGTGTGTGTGTGTGTGTGTGTGTGTGTGTGTGTGTGTGTGTGTGTGTGTGTGTGTGTGTGTGTGTGTGTGTGTGTGTGTGTGTGTGTGTGTGTGTGTGTGTGTGTGTGTGTGTGTGTGTGTGTGTGTGTGTGTGTGTGTGTGTGTGTGTGTGTGTGTGTGTGTGTGTGTGTGTGTGTGTGTGTGTGTGTGTGTGTGTGTGTGTGTGTGTGTGTGTGTGTGTGTGTGTGTGTGTGTGTGTGTGTGTGTGTGTGTGTGTGTGTGTGTGTGTGTGTGTGTGTGTGTGTGTGTGTGTGTGTGTGTGTGTGTGTGTGTGTGTGTGTGTGTGTGTGTGTGTGTGTGTGTGTGTGTGTGTGTGTGTGTGTGTGTGTGTGTGTGTGTGTGTGTGTGTGTGTGTGTGTGTGTGTGTGTGTGTGTGTGTGTGTGTGTGTGTGTGTGTGTTATCCCGGCGGCGCTTCTCTGGTCCGAGGGACCTTTGGGGCCGGGGGAGGGCCTTTGGGGGCACAGGGAGGGCCTTTGGGCACAGGGAGGGCCTTTGGGGGCCTGGGGGACATTTGGGGACCGGTGGAGGGCCTTTGGGACCCCGTTGGTCCTTTGGGAGCTCGATGGGCCTTTGGGGGGCCCGGGGATGGCCATTGGGGGTCTGGGTGTGCCTTTGGGGCACAGGGAGGGCCTTTGGGTGCCTGGGGGACCTTTGGGGACCGGTGGTGGGCCTTTGGGACCCCGTTGGGCCTTGGGGAGCCCGGGGGTCCTTTGAGGACCAGGGGAGGGCCTTTGGGGCAGTTGGGGGCCGGTGGAGGGCCTTTGGGCCCCGGTTGGTCCTTTGGGCGCTCGTTGGGCGTTTGGGGGGCCGGGGGATGGCCTTTGGGGGTCTGGGTGGGCCTTTGGGGGCGCCGGTGGCCCTTTGGGAGCTTGGGGGGCCTTTGAGGGTCTGGGGGGACAGTTGGGGACCTGGGGGACATTTGGGGACCGGTGGAGGGCCTTTGGGAGCTTGGGGGGCTTTTGAGGACCGGGGCTTCCTTCGGGGTTGGGGTAGGAGGATTGGAACCCTTTGGGGTTGGGTTAGAGGACCTCACAACACTGTTCAAATGAAACTTGTGTATTATAACGACCACACTCAAAACCTCTTCCAAAATCTCTTCAAAAATCTTCTTTTAAAATGTCTCTATCTGTTTCGCCGAAATAGTTCCATAACCTGTCTAAAACGGTTTCGCCCAAATAATCCATAAACGTAAATTCAGCGTGTTCCTTTGTTATTGGCATCTCTGCGCTAACGCATTTCAAATTAATAAGAAACCTTTTCGCGCGCTAAAACAATTCATCGCTAAGATGTTTCTTGCCTAATTGTTTCCATGGCCTTTGGTTATTAATATCCTTTGGAGTTCGACCAAAAGAGTTGTTCCCGAGGCAAAGACATTAATGATTTGGATCTATTCCTGGAGAAATGTTTCTAGGGCGAAAATTTTTAAAGTCTGACAGATGATGTCATTGATTGATTGATCTGTCAAGAAAGGGGAAATTAATTTGTTGTTTCTAAGGGGAATTATTGATTCACGATAGGTGAATTGAGGTCGACAGCACAGGTGTTCCAAATTCCGGGAAACTCATAACATTGCCTAGAGCAACAACAACAAATACTATTTCTGGACACCATGACATTCACGAACGATTACGCAATCAAGTTCTCGGAAATTCACTTCCCCCTCGAGTCCTAGATCAATAACATTGCTCCCGTTAGAATTCAATCCGCATGTGCAACCTTCGCTCCGGAGTTATTACACATAGAAACATCAAATAAATCGACCTTGGAAAAAAGAGGTCATTGACCCCATTACGTAATCATTCTCCCTAGGGAGGCTATGCCCTTATTTGGAGCCCCGTCAGTATTCTATGCCCATATTTGGTGTTCGTACGGGAGTCGGACCCCCTCCTCTACTTGTGTGATAGCTAAATGTAACACAAGTGTGGTTGTAAATATGTTATAAGCCCCTTTAAAAGTAAGCCTCCAAAAATAATTTTTCTATTTATTTTGGTGATCAAACCAAGAGGCAAAGATCCTTGGCTCGTATGGAAGGTGTGCAGGTCTCCTTTTTGCTGGCGAGTGGAGGAAAATTTTGAAGTTTTAAATGACAATACTGATAAAATGTTATTCAGTTTGAACCTGCTAGGTCGAATGAGAATTTTTTATCAAAAATTCTTCTCGTAAAATACTCCTAAGATACCTCCATTGAGCCTCCAATTAAAATTACATTGAAATGCAGTGAATCTGCATGTCAAGATGGAAAGTGCAGGGTTTCAAATAGCTCGTGGTAACGAATTGCAAGTAAGGTGTGACTCGGGCTAAAAGTAACCGAAACTAAAGTTTGGCTTTTGTTTCAATACTTCAAGAACGGCATCACATACAAAGGTAGTTGATACGAAATTCATATACTTAATAGTTTTTGCTCGTTTTAAGTTCTAATTTGAGCAAACTTATTTTATATTATTTAATACAAGGTAAAAACTGGTTGAAAATATTAATTGAATTAAAAAAAACTTCGAAGCAGTGTTTTTTGTAGTCAAAGATTTTACCCAAACCTTTTATAGGCTATCTAGGTTGTGCATCCTCTTCAGAAGACAACGAGGAGGAAGTGCCTATTCACGAATCTCACCTGACATTTTTTTTTATTTTTAGTATTTTGAATCTATGAGGGAAACAAACAGTTCGCCTTGAAAGTTCTTTGGTCAGTGACAGATATATATATATATATATATATATATATATATATATATATATATATATATGTATATATATGTATATATATATATATATATATATATATATATATATATATATATATATATATATATATATATATATATATATATATATATATTACGCAGTGAATGTTGGAGGTAAAAACATTTAGGTCTTGGGATAAAATTCAAGGAGTTTTCTGACCACTTTCCAGGAATTTATGGTTGGCGTCATTTGGAATTTTAACGTTAATCATCGATACCCCCCTCCCTAAAGGGTATGTGTCCCCATCCAATCATCTTTAACATTAAGAAAAAACGGTTTTCCTGGTCAACCTGAAATTAGTCAATTGACTTCGGTAGATCAGTGTTAAAAAGAGTCATATTTCAAAAGCTTAGTTCTTAATATAGTGATTCAGACTTTATGCAGTAATCCCATAATGAATGCCCAAAAGTACTATGCATTTTTTTATTTTGTTTTGTTGCTTATCAGTGTTCTACTTGAAAAAGACTAATGAGCCGTAAATCACGCTTCGTGTATTCGACGTCACTCATTTTTTTAGTGACACATCTTCATTTTGTTTTTCTTGAACGACAGAAGATTCTGTCACAGAATCTTCTGTAAAGAAAGTGAGTAGTCGACTGCACTTTTATACAATAAGAACATTTCATAAGGTTTTGGTTGTCGCACATAAGCTGCTTAACAACCATTCCTGACTTTTGCAGTCATGACCAACTGTTTGATATGTTAAGGTACGGTAGAAGGAAGGGAGGCACCTATGCTCTCAAACCACTATAATTTTTCCTGGTACTTGTTAATTATACGGAACAAATCTAAAAAGCAAGGCCGCACCCAGGATTTTTTCTTCGGAGGGGGTTTTACCAAAAAAAAAATCGGGGGGGGGGGGTATACAAAAAAACCTAAAAAAAAACGCATACACAATTTGCTCATATCCATTTTTGTTGCGTTATTACGAGTCAGAAAAACATTTTGGGGAGGGGGTCAAACAGGGTACCCCCCCCCTGGATACGACCCTGCAAAAAGGTGAAGTTAGGTTAATCCTAATGAAATATACCAAAGTCTGATGATAATATAAAACTTCAGAAAGAAAATTATGAAAGCTACGACAAAGAATTACGGAAAGCAGGCCGCGCAGAACGTATCATATTAAATACCTAACCCAATCTAACTTAACCCCTAACCACATCTATATATTAAATGTTTAATTAAATTAAACATACATCGTTGTTTTCTCACACAAAATAAGTAAATCGTAACCGATTGCAGAGAGGCAAACCGGTTCGGTCAGATCATACAGAGCGTAATTCTTGAGTTTGTTCCGTTTAATTAACAAGTACCTTTTTCTTATTGGAACTTAACTTGGTTTGCGATAGGGGAATATTGGAATGTCTGCGATTTTATTTTAATACTCAGAATGTAAAGCAAGGAATATTTTCATTGTTCTAAACATAAAATTATTAATTTCAACTTTAGAAAAGAGCTCAATACTTTTTCAAATGCATGTGGATGAATGGTAGCCTTTCTAATCTATCTTGTGTCAGGTTTTCCCTTTTCTAAAAAAGAAGAGCTCTTGCTTGGTTGGTGATCCCTTTAGTTTTGTTCAGTAATTATGAGAGAAAAGGGTGACCATGTAATGATGCGTTAAGTTATTCAGAAAAATTTCGAACGGGTTTAACCAGTTTTGTTTTAGTCTAACCAGGGTTGATTTTATGAATAGGGATTTGTAGGTCAAATTCAACGTAAGTTATTTGCCAGCAGCCGTTTTTAAATACGTGATTTGTAATAAGAAATTTGCTGTTTGGCCTTATATCGTCATAGGCTCTATTCTGACAGTTTTAGTATTATGATTCTTAAGAGTTAAGAATAATATTTAGAATTCTGTTTTGTTTTCTTATTCTAATTGTTTCAGGTACACCACTCGCCATTTCCGCGACGAATCAACTCCTAAGAATATTAAGTCGCTGTTGGCAGTAACTAACTAGATATGGATTTACCTAGATTCTACTTATTGAGAACAAACCACTCGTACAAAACTTCCTAGTACTTAAAATCGTTGCCATTCTTCTCTAGTTATGGTAAGAGGTGGGTATTTCTAGGGGAAACTGGGATAAAACACATTATTAAGTTGTTGACAGTGCACGTTGTTGCCATTAGATACGTATGAAGTCAACCGTCAAAGGTATGATTAAGTACACAGCTTCTTTTGTTGATACTGGACTTATTGGCACCGCTAAATTGAAAGGAATAAGCTAAATCAAACGGTATATGCGATGCGGTCCTTAAGGGCCGTATCGCATCGCATGGGTACCGTATCGCATATATCGTATCACATATGTGGGTAATTACCCATTTATTAATCAAAATAGAACACTAAAGCTGTTCTCCAAGACTTTTTACTTTCTTTTCTTGAAAAAAAATACAATTTTCAGTACTAATCATGATGATAATGGTGTAAAGATCCCCTCTTACAGCAATAGCGACGAAAAACTAGATTTTTCTAGTTTTGCCCCGCTTGCCATTATCCATTTAATGTGTTTTCAAAATGATTAATTTTCCTGTTTTCCCAAATCCCCCTTTGAATAGAGGACTGTAGGTTTTTAGCTGAAATTTATTGGGATAATGAGAAGTCTGTGTGCACATCTACCTTTGCACGGTTGTATAGTGTCATTTCATAATTCCCATGGTGAAATATGAGTGCAGTTTATTTTAGTGAATTATCTATTGTTTAGTGATATATATATGTATATATATATATATATATATATATATATATATATATATATATATATATATATATATATATATATATATATATATATATATATATATATATATAAATTGTCAAGCCAAAGAAAATCAATGTTACTGTAATACAAATAATGGTGTTTATGGTAACCAACCCATTCGCCAAACTTATAACCGGTTGTGTTTTTAGCGTTGTCTTGTTTTGCCAGCCGCCATGTGTTCAATTTTTTTGTTTTAAATATATGTCATATTTTATGATTCCGGGTACATACAAAATGCCCAGAATGCCGCTAGTCTTCTATCCAGTCTACTTACTAGGTTTTTTGCAGCTATCAAACCATCGCTTGAAGTACTTATTAAATCGTTTGAAGGAATAACCTCTTCAAGGACATGGTTTTAGATAGTTGTACAGTGCCTAACCAAGTGGTATTTCATATAGTTTATCCTTGGTGTTCGTCCTTCCAGTAATCTAAGCAAACTGTGGTATTTGACTTGTGACCTTAAAAAAACGGTGCAAATAGCAAAAGCTTCTTAGAAAGAATTGATTCGAGTGGATGTGGTGGTAGTCCACGGTCTAACTGTGCTAAGCCCTACCTTACTGGCCATATTTTTAATTCTCTAGAACTATTCCTTTAAGTCACTTTGGGAAGCCCGAGCATGAAGTTGGTTACTATATTCAGCAACAGGTCTTATGCAGGACTTATCTAGAGGGATGATTAAGCTGGATGAAAGAATGATGATAAACATCAACTGAGGAATAAATCTCCACAAAACAAAGCCCATCAAATCTTCTGATGCCTTCATTCTTAAAGATGAATGTGGGGTAACTGGTTGGGAGATATACAATTCATTAACGATAAATAAAAGTTCAAATAGGGATAAAATCCTTTTAATAGACAGTGTTTTTTATAACAGTGATAGAAATTCACAAAAATACCAGATATTTCGGTCACATATACAGTGACCGTCATCAGTGGTAAAACTACTGATGTTTTACCACTGATGACGGTCTCTGTATATGTGACCGAAATATCTGGTATTTTTGTGAATTTCTATCACTGTTATAAAAAACACTGTCTATTAAAAGGATTTTATCCCTATTTGAACTTTTATTTATCGTCATGGAAAAGCAGTGTGGTCTCCGAAATTATCTACAATTCATTAATTTTTCCTGCACTAACAATATCCATTCCATCTTGTTGGTTTTTATCTCGATGCCCTGGCAACCGGAAAAAAATTCTGCCAATGCCGAGTAGCTAACCAATATTTTGCAATAAGCTTCGAATTGTGTACATATAGTATTTGACTTTAGACGTACTTTGAGTCTGATTATCATACAAAAAAACGACAAAAAGAAAAAGAAACAATAATTTTACTTTCAAAAGCAATCTTTGTAAATCTTACAATACATTTTACTATACACTATAAAAAAAAAGAGATACAGATTCTGGAAGTTCATGGATATCTACACTTTATCTGCTAAATGTATTGTTGTAGATAATCCTGCATTTTTTTTTTTTTTTTTTTGAAACTGAGTAACATTCAGAGATAATCCCAAAAGGTATCTTCAGAGCTTTGACTCAATTAATTGTGAATGGTAATTTTCAAATCATCGTCAAATGAAAAAGCCATAGAAATCGGCCACGCGTAAAGACATTCTTCTTCATCGGGATATCGTCAGGATATTGAGATATCTTCAAAATATTGAGTTAATTACTTGTAAATGAGAATTTTCAAATCCTAGTCAAATTGAATTGTGACAGAAGACAATTTTTCCATTGGCTGATATTTAATATGGCTACCCAGCGGATTTGGTTCTTGTCAGAGTCTAGCCATAGTGTGCTGGTGACTTGATAAACAAAACAGGATTTAGGCTACCCTTCGCGACTGGTAAATCGTCGTAAACGACAGGCTACTAGGGATTAAAAACGTAACTAATGCTAAGAATAACCTAGTATTCACCTATATTCAAAGAAACTTATATCAATAAGTTGTGCCATAATGCAGAAGGTATTATCAATATTTTCAAATCTGGTGTAGGCTGCATAAGGGTTTTTAATTATATAAAATCGTAGGTTCGTTTATCATTCAATTAATATTGGTGTAAATAACTCGGGCTGGCTTTTGAAGTCAGTCTGGGTTTCAGTTGCCAGCCTTTTCGCGATACCAGTTTTTTTTTTTTTTTTTTTTATATATATAGCCTTTTCTTAATTTACGAGTCACAAGTAGCTAGTTTCAAGTTGATTATTTCGTGTTTTTGGAGTCATCGATAAACGGCCACAAGCAAACTTGTATTACACTGGTCACTAGTGAATATTTGGTTGGTGACTGTTAACCAGCCATTAAAAGTTTTCTCTACCGTTTATTTATTTACTAATAAGCTGTTTTTGACTTGCTGGTAACCGCTGTCCAACAAATGGTAAGAAAACTTGGGATTTAAGCATCAAGTGGTAAACGGTTACAGGCTACTGGCAAAAGACATTCAAAAAACAGGGCTATTATGCATAAAGTGAAAACCTTTTTAAATTTGAACTTTTTAAAGTCAATCTTATTAAGTCGAACCATTTAAGTCAAACAACTCAAAACATTTTAAAGAAGAGAAAACCATTTGGCAGATGACTTTAATTTTTGGAATTTTTTTTATTTGTTTTATGTCTGGTATGTAACTTACTTTTGTATTTCCGTATTACCACCTTGCATAATAGAGTTTTTTTTTCCGAATCTAAAAATAAATTTATCCGGGTCAGATCGCGATTAATAATTACAAATATGGAACAAAATAATGTAGTACCCTAAAACAGGAGAATACTCCTATAAGTAACGATTTAAGTAAACTTTAACAAACAAAATGACTGAATGGCCGTGTCTTATCATTCATGGCTCACCAGAGAGAAAACACCAGCCTCTTTGGGCTGTGGTACTTAACGTATTCATCACAGTAGACAGAATATACAGTATCGACAAAGCCTATACTCTCCATTAAAAATAAGCGACACAGATTTAAAACCACACAAGATTCATACTCTGCCTTCGCGCACGCGCGATACCGATGTACAAATCACGAGAAGCCTGTGGAAAACCTGTTTTTTTGTCCGGCCACTAGTAACTAAACTAAGGTTTTGACATATGTTTTGTCAAACCTCTTATAAATAGTAGAGTTAGTCAGAGTTAACTCGATTGAATAATGTTTATTGTTATAGGAGCTTTTTACTCTTTTCTCTTGAGTAAATTTTATGCCTATAGAAGTGTGGCCGAGATTTACTCAGAGCTAATTATCAAATTCAGCCTATTTTGTAGCTTATTGTCGTTTATACACTTCATACGCCGTTTCTACTTAATTTTCCAATTTACATTCTGTTGAGTAATAGTATATGGTTCAAAAGGCTAGGAGGAGACATGTTAAGTCTGATTTCGTTATTTTGCATGATTTAAAGCTAATCTAGTTACTAACCATTTCAAATAAAGATTCGAACTGCTCGAACGCTGAAAAATTATGAAAGAAAAGTGTACTTGTTACTTTAATATAATTCTTTAGTTTTCAAAGAGTCTTAGTTATTTTACCTTATTCAATTTGTTTGAGGCATAGTAGATTATTGCCGCTCCTTGTTTCTTGTTCGCTACAGGCCTTTAACTTAGCTGCACTTAGGCCGACTGCCTAAGCCAAAACCACGGCATCTCACCCTTGCAAGGAATTGAATAACGATATTCTTTATTGCTGGCAGTATCGTCTACTTCCTGTATGACTATTTATCTCTTTCGCTTCAGGGATAATTAGAGTTTCTTCTAAATGTTGCATTTTCTATCTCCAGTACTGTATTTTCTAATCCCTTGTCATATATAGCCGAGCTTGTGTAACTGCAAAAAAGTTGCTGAAAGTAAATGGTTCAACTTTTGAAGACAAGATTCTCTAAGACATCAAAGCAAAATTTTGTTCTTATTTATTTACTTAAAATTGTAGCTAATTTTATTTTAGTCAATGTTTCACAAAAAACAAAATAAGCCACTAATATGCGCTTCAGTAACCAAGAAAACTTCTTAAATGAGTGTTGATAGCTTGTACAGCCCCCTGTACTTTATACGCTAAATCGTCATAAGCGCCTTGAATTTGATGTTTTTAAAGCACCCTTTTTCAGAAATATTTTGTAAAAACTTGACATATTATTGAGGCTTGAAATGTCTCAGATGCAGTCATGAACATTATCAAAAACAAGACACTCGCCAGTAGCTTCTCGAGTTGAGAGGGAGGTGAAGAAGTTATAATTAAGTAGAGTCATCAAGGGAACTTAACCTTTCCTTACCTTGCTGTGACCTTAAGTGTATAATTAAACTGAGGCTGTTAGGCTTTTATAAATCGCAAAATCTATCGCATATTGTCTCTTAGTATTAACTGTATGTTTGTTGAACCAGGGTCTTCTTTTAAAGCCATATCCAGCTATGGAAGTATTCTGTCTTACTTGTTATTGATTATGTCAATATGGTTGACTCTCTTTATTTTTTATGATTATGTCGTAAAGAGCTTGCTTGCTTGCTATATTAGTAAGTAAAAATACTTACTAAATACAATTTTCATAAACATTAGATTCTTTTTCAGTTTTTATATCTTGATCGTTCTAAAAGTAAGTAAGTGGAAAACATGTATTCAGATGTGCATTTTATAAATTGTACAGCCGCGTTTGGCAGCCGTACAAGCCAACAACAAAATCAGCAAGTGCAACTTTGCCTACCTTAGCGTGTATAAAAGTGGATGCGCGGCTCATTTTCAATACAAAGGTTTATTAAAAGTGTTGAAAGGTTTTAAGAGTATAATAGTTGAAGGCAAACCCTTAATATCGCCTTACTATAGAACATTTGGACATGGTTCCTTATCCATGTACTGCTGTCCAGGGAGCTGAAATTACGCGTGTTTTGTAACTTAAATGATCCTGTGCTATGATCACGAATTGACTTTCCTGAATACAGAGACGAAAGAATACTAAACTATATCAAATAAATTTAAGGTCACGCAGCAGGAGCTTTTAAGTTCCAGAATATTATCCTTGATTCAGTTTAACAGGAGCAAGTGACTGAATTAGGGTCATTGTTCGAATATTCCGCTTTTTGTGTGGCCTCTTTATGAGTAATTGGACCATTACTAGTAATCCCTTTGTGTTTATTGCCTAGGCTGTGCTTAAACTTTTATTTTGTCCTAATGCATTTGTGTGTTGTATATTTCCTATGTTCTGTAATTTTGTTAATTAAAATGCTAATCATGTAATTTTTGCAGTTTTTTCAAGTATACACTTGCACACCTATAGCCGTAACTTCTTCAGTAAAATGAGAGAACCCCTTTTTTCATTTTAGTAGCTGTTTCCTATCCTGCAAAGAAAGGCTTTAGCTTTCCTATGAAAAACAATTAAAAGTTTTACATGTTGAAAACTTTGTGGAATCGAGTCACGGTAGAAAAGCGAAAGGATGAAACAAAGGAAAATTTCCATCTTAGGGGATCGTATCGTTTAGTCGGAGAATATTCTGAAATTCCTCATGGGGAAAGGATTTTTTACAAGAAATGAGCTGTATATTACTCGTACCAATCTCAACGACAAGACGTATTCCTTTTTGTTTCATTTCTTTCACATGGCAGTTGTTCTGATATGGTTCATGACCTAGATTTGCGCGTTGAATAGCTCGTACTTCAGTTGCCTACAGTACGTAGTCCCTTAGACATGAGTAAGCTGAAAAGAACGTATCTCGGGTTAACATAGAGAGCTGTCAAGCGAAAACCTCATATCTCGGAACCTCAGTTTTTGACAAAAAAAATGTAACAAGTTCAGTATTGACTTTTATCAAGTGACGTATCTTGGAACCTCTTAGGTACTACGCACAGTATAAAGATATAGCAGTAAGTTTATCGCAGGTAATTTCTGGCTCTTCATTCTCGGTGCAAACAAACAGATCCTCCCACTTATTCTTGCATTTGCGCGTACAAACAGCTCCTCTCATTTGATCTGCCATCAGCGGTCCAATTACCCTGGAACACGTATTTTCGCTGAAATTTTCTCAAAATGCCTTTGAAACCAACTTGAGACTTCGAAACCTACTTTTAATTTCTAAAAACATCTAATAATAACATTGCACTACTAATTACTGATTTTCATATATGTATTGGAATAAATTAATTTAAATTACTTTCTTCAAAATTTAGTGTTCCAAGGCTAAGCCAAGTTTCACGTTCAACAGAAATCTGACTTGTCTATCCGTGAAAAGATCTAATGTCGCTTATGTTTCTACGTTCTCTGGAGCACTCGCACCTCGGCCCGGGTTTTTATAATGGGGGAGATAGGGAAAGATCATACTGCCTATAATTTATATACTGTGGTACTACGTAAGTATTTTCAGAAGAAAATCCTTAAAAATTTAGTATTGGGTTTTTACCAAGCGACAGGAGACACCACATATCCTGGAGTCTCTTTGGTATTCCATTGGGTATTTTCAGAAGGAGAATCTTATGAATTTCGTATTGGGCTTGTAGCAACACCGCTTTTGAGATTATAGAACAAATATATTTTCCTTGAGTAGTAAGGACCTTAAAACATGAAAAGTTTAAGACCTTCAAGTAGTAAGTTTCAAACATGAAAAGAGACAGGTAGTTTTAGAAGTAGAGGGAACTACCACATGGCTTAATTCCTATTAGACCATACAAGACTTCTTACAAAATACATGGTTTATTAAAAAAAAAACAGCAACTTTAATAGTTACATAAAAGCTGCTCGATTTTTTTTTTTTTTTAGAGAGAGAAAGAGAAAAATATTAATTTTGGGTTATAGCACGGCACCTGAAGGTTAAGTCTAAGAAAGTAGCATGAAGAGACATTGAAATACAATGTTGTGTTGTTGCATTTTTAAAATACAAACTGCCAAAGCTTGGTCTCCCTCACTTATGTTTTGTTTGCATATTTTTTTTAGGTTGATTTTGGAAATACCAAACTATCGGTTCGAAAATAATTTTAAACTGTAAAATATCTTCAGGATAGACTGGAGTACTAGCTTTCCTGTTTAGTGTTCTCGGTTGTGGAGGTTGGAGCATAAACAAAATCTGAATTTGACTATAATGCCATTGGTTGGGCTTTTGAATTGGTTTAGCAGATCTATATGGCTTAAGCAGCCAAAATAAATTCGACCGATAGGTTTCTCAAGAAACTAATAAACTTTCCCCCCCTGGAAAATCTAGAAAAAGTGAAACATTCAAGCTTTTCAACACAATACTTCGAGAAGAAATTGGACTCGTTGTAGGTTCTTATACTTTCCAGAGTAAATTATTCAGTTCTAAAAAAGCAAGTTAAATTTAAACAAAAAAAGCAAGTGACGAGGGTGGCAACCCCATTCGTATTCAGAGCAATTTCTGTTTATTTATGTTTTAATGCCACTCTTTACTTTCATGTAAAAAATATCGTTTTATTTATGTCATTAATAAATTTAAACTTCAATGACGATAACCTATTCATTAAAAGTGATAAATTTTGATCAAAATCTAAAACAGAAACTAGAAACTTTACATTTCCGTATCGATTGGCATAAATATCAGTTGGATTTTGGACTACAACCGCAAGTTTTGACGTTAGAAAAAAACGTCCTAAAATACTTCCCTAAAATTTTGACTGTACAAATTTTGGCAATGGATTGTGTTTTTAAACTCTCGGGAATGTGAAATAAGGTCTAAACAAAGGAAATTACAAAAGGACGTAATGCAGTTTCATTGACGAATAAGGACATTTATTAAAAACAATTCAAAGTGAACTGAAATGCAAGCTAAAGGAAACCGGCAAAAATTTCACCCTATATATATATATAGGGTGATATATATAGTTGGGTGATATATAGTTCACCCTATATATATATATTTGTTTATATATATATATAAACAAAAGAAATTAAAAAGGCTACTGTATGGATACAGTAGCATGCATTTTATTTCTATTTCAGAGTCCTGTCACTATAGAGTCCCGACCCTTCTCCCTTGTTTTTTTTTTTTTTTTTTTTTTTTTTTTTTTTTTTTACAGAGAACCCATTGAAATATTTCTGCTTACTATAATCTTTCAAAAGGTACCATTTCGGAAGAAGTTGTATCTTCCAATCAGTCCTGACAGGTACAACTCTACTACTTCTAAATATGATCGAAAATCTTAAGCTAAGCGCAAAAATTCCGATTCTTGTCAACGTTTATTCTGACCTAATTGGATTATATTCAGAAGGAAAAGATTAACATGTCCAGCTATCATGGATAGAATGCTAAAAAGTTTGACCAATGGTAGCAAAATTAAGTTTAGCCCAGTGAGGCATGTGAGGGGAATAAATCTAGTCGTGTACAAGTTTATTATTGCTTTTTCTGTGTACCCAACACTTCAACTTACTAAATATTAGGGCGGCGAAAAGAAGGAAACGTGAATAAATATTAACAATGGCTGATTTTCTGACTGATTGGATCGGAAATGATATTCTGAAGTTTGTCTCCGAATTTGGATTTACTGATTAATATGAATTAACCACAATACAAGCCAGAATGTAGTTTCAGGTTTCTATCGTAGATTTTGCTATCTGTACTATTTTAGAGTTTCGAGTAAGGCTAGTCTTCCTTTCATTATGCTAAAATAATATTTTGTAGTTTTTAGTCAAAGTCAACAAAAAACGTGTGTATTAAAACATTTTTGCATCGTGGATAGTTAGCGGTTTATTTTTCTCTTGGATTTATATTTATAAATCATTTCTAATTTTCTTTTTAAACTTATACATCCAAACAATCTTGCACATTGCCCTTCACAAGAAAACGAAAAAATACTGGAAACGTTTACCGTAATTGTGTATTTTGTTATGTATCAGTGATCATCTTCTAATGTTTTTATTTGTAATATTTCGACTTTTTCCCTTCTATACCTTGTGCGAGAATCGTACCTTACTTTACGCTCTTGTAATATATTAATTAATCAAAAAAAAATTCCTCAAAAGAAGTTTTTCAAAGAAAATTAAAAGAGCTACATTAAACCAAAGATGAGCAGAAATAAAGTCAAATCATTTTTCAAGCGAAAATCTACCATAAATCACTATCAATTTTTGACTGAAACCCAAAACGAACAGAAATTACAATAAATAACCAAGTCAAACTCAAAACGAGCGGAAACTTCCACAAAAGGGAGTAGGGCTAAGGCCCCATGTTTTTTTTTAAGACCAGAACTTAACTTGTACTTTACTGAAAACAATCTTTATTTTAACGTATGTGTTTTTATTTCCCATAACATAAAAAAGAGTCACCATCATAACTAAGATTATCGAAGAGAACAAATGAATGTGGATTGACAGTTTAATATATACTGATATTCATCTCTGAAAACCTTAATAATTTTGGATTTAATAAAGCTATAAAACAGAAAACATCTAATTTTTTTTTCAACACCCCCGTCAAGAATATCTTAAGAGCTTCACGTTAATGCCCT
Source organism: Artemia sp. Qi Xiang Cuo (assembly GCF_049724085.1). NCBI lineage: Eukaryota > Metazoa > Arthropoda > Branchiopoda > Anostraca > Artemiidae > Artemia > Artemia sp. Qi Xiang Cuo. The sequence goes on from NC_142804.1 coordinate 34,276,874, forward strand.
TAGCCTAACTAATAGTACGGTAGTACACTTAGCAGTAGCAGTTTTAGTAGTACTAGCAGTATTATGTACATAGTGCCATTTTATTAGTTTAACATTCCCCCCCCCTCCAACATGCCCTGAAGGTTTCAACTTAATACTCCTAGTCTTTTGGCAAAGTGCATACACAAAGTGTGTTTTGATCTAGTTCAATATTCCGATAAACATTTCTAGAAAATTTCACCTTATTACCCTTAGTAAAAGTAGTTAACTAGCAGTAGAAGTAGTACTAATATCATGGATATAGTGCCTTTTGGTTAGTTTAAAATACCGTCAACATATCACGAAAGATTCTACTTAATATTCTAAGCCTTTCCTGAGATATACATAGTGTGTTTTAAATCAGTTCGAACTCCCCTAAACATTCCCTGAAAATTTTACCTTAATACCATTTGCCTCAGAAGTAGGATTATTCATAGAAGCAGTAGTATTAGTAGTATATACATAGTTCTCTTTGGTTAGTTCAACTTCTCTTAGCAGTAGTATCAGTAATGGTAATAGTAGTAGTAGTAGTAGTAATAGAAATGGTAGCAGTAGTGTAGTAGCGGTAATAGTAGTAGTAGTAGTAGTGTGCACATATTGCATTTTGGTCTGTTCAAATCCCCTAATCATGTATCTCGCCTCGTAGGTTGTATCTCGCTTCAAAGATTCTCCATTCCAACCGTTATTTCAGGCTGCAAGCCTAGAGATAACCCCTGAAAGTTTGAACTTAATACTCTAATATTGCTGATAACACTTTTTTGACAACCTTTATGCATATACTGTGTTTTGATTTAGTTAATCTTTTCCCTCAACGTTCCTTGAAATTTTCATTTTAATACCCTTATCCCTAGTAGTAGTAGCAGTAGTAGTAGAAGTAGCTTCATTTCAACCGTTATTTCAGGCTTCAAACCTAGAGGTAACCCCTGAAAGTTTCAACTTAATGCTCTAATATTGCTGATACACCCTTTTGACAACCTATACGCACATAGTGTGTTTTGATTTAGTTCATCTTCCTCCTTAAAATTCCTTGAAATTTACACTTTAATACCCTTGAACTTTTTAATAGTAGCAGCAGTAGTGGTAGTAGTAGCGTAAATATATTGCATTGTGGTCAATTAATCACCCCCCTCATCATTCACTGAAAGTTTCAACTTAATACCCTAAGCCAGAGCTTCCTAAACTTTTTTCAGTCAGGACCCCATTTATGATTGCAAGTTTCATGGCAATCCCATATCAATATAATTGAAAGACAAATATTTTTGATGATTGATTTATTAGCTAACAATATACATATACATATGAAAATATATAGTTTTAGAATTCGTTTAGAAACATACAAAAATCTAAAATAAAAATTGCCACAAAAGTTGAAAAGTTGTCTTTATTATACTTGAAGAAATTATATGCCCTATTTTTCATCAAAATTGCATTTTTTTTTTTTTTTTTTTTTCTTGCAATAACATAAATAAAAGAGAATTCTGACTGTCTTAGTTCAACCGAATATATTCGAACGCAGTCGTTGGGGTGGTAGATATTAAATTAAAATGGAAGGAAAAACTTTAATGAGATGGATGTGCCTGTTTTTAATTGCATAAGAAATGAAATCCTGGTAGAATGGTTGACACTGCTGGACGTAAGACCTCTTCAACATTTTTTAGCGATGAACGATATAGGGGTTTGATATGTCTTAAGTAGTTACCTTGTATAAGGTTTCAGGGGTACATGAAAGGATACAAGAAACGGGGCATGATAATAGTGTATACAATATGAAGGGTACATGAATTGCGCAAGAAAAACCCATGCCTTTGACACTGTATTTACACGTGAACATTCTATGATAAGAATTGCACATGGTTGTATCATTTGACGTTTTTTTTTTGTTTTTTTTGGCAAAAAAATTAAGTTTTGACGAGATTACGTTCCTTGGCACCTTTAAACATGTTTTCAATCAGATGAGTTTTTGAAAGCACAGTGTGTACATGTGTGTAGGCTTTGTTATTTAAAGAATTGGATGCTACAATCAGAATTGTTTAATTTTAAATTGCAGAAAAAAAAGGGTAAAGAATTTGTAAATTGGAGTGTAGGATTGACATCACCAGGCACATATAAATATAAATCGAAATTTATCGAAAATATATCGAAATTTTTTCTTTGAAGAGACAAGGTGAGATCGTTTAAATTCGCAAAGATATCCGACAAATAACACAGCTTGGATAGCCATAAGTCATTTTGAAGAAAAGCAGCAAGTTCCTATTGCTGATACACTTCGTTCAATTAAGAATATTTCAATTGCGTCTTCTAATAATAATAATATTCTTAAACTTTGACCTCTTGACAACCATCTTACTTCTGCATGTAATAATAAAGTTGTATAGACGGAATTTATATCCTTACAAAGATTTGAAAATAAGTGACTGTTGAGGACATGGCTCTTAATAAAATTAAACATAAAAAAACAAGTTTTTTTAACTGAAAGTAAGGAGTGACATTAAAATTTAAAACGAACAGAAATCATTCCGTGTATGAAGAAGGGGCTGTCCCCTCCTCAACGCATCGCTCTTTACGCTAAAGTTTTTTATTGTTTAAAAAAATAAAGTTATGAGACAGAGTCAAACTTTAGCGTAAAGAGCGAGGTGTTGAGGAAGGGACAGCCATTTTCCTATACGGAATAATTTCTGTTCGTTTTAAGTTTTAATGTCGCTCCTTACTTCCAATTAAAAAAAGAATTTTTTTTTATTTAATTTCTGAACGTTTTTGAATTAATGCAGCTTTGATTTTGGCTCACCGCACATCAAGGCCGTATCCAGGGGGGGGGTTTACCCGGTTTGAACCCCCCCCCCCCCAAATGTTTGACCGAGTCGAAAATAAGTCGAAAATTAGTAAAACCTAGGTAAAAATCAGTAAAAGTAGTCGAAAACTGAGTAAAAAAATAGTAACCCCCCCCCCCTCCGAAAAAAATCCTGGTTCCGCCCGTGCCGCACATGAATAATTAAAACGAAATTTGCATATTAATTTTCCTCTTTTTTGGTTAAATTGCTTTCTCGAAATTTTTATCTGGCGTAACTTACGAATTAACTCACGTAACGAACTTCTATGTTCGTATATTTTTATTACGTATATTAGGAGATTCGCCCTAATAGTTCTGATGAAGGTACAAAAAACACTATAGCTTAAGGAGCGAGGTAATGACTAGGGGGCGAACCCAATATACGTAATAATTTCTGTTCGTTTTAAGTTTTGACGTTACTCCTTACTTTCAGTTGAATAAATTGTTTTTTTTATTTAATTTCTTATCCTTCTTTTAAATAATGCTGGGAAATCCGGCGCCCCCTTCATGGCAGTGTCCATTCCCCCATGAAAACTTCCTCCATGGAAAGATCCTCCCACGTATCCCCCGACCCCCCCCCCCCAAAAAAAAAACTAACAAAAATCCCCCCTGAAAACTTCTGTATATTTGCCAATAACCAGTTTGTAAACATTGGGCAAAGTTCATAACTTACAGACCTTCCCACGGGGACTGTGGGGGATTAAGTCATCCTCAAAGACATAGTTATTGTATTTGTCGACCATGCTGACCTTTCTTCTGGCAAAAAAATACGAAATTCCATAATTTAAAAATTCATCTGCTTTACAATATATGTCATTTCCTGTAGTATGTTATAAATATTTGACTTTAATATTTAAATATTTGACTTTAAAATCTCTTCCGACCCCATGATTTTGCTACGTGACCCCATTTGGGGTCGCGACCCATAGTTTAGGAAGGCCTGCCCTAAGCTGTTCCTGAGATACGCCCTTTTGGCAACCTGCATGCATATGGTGTGTTTTGATTTCGTTCAACAGCCTCCTCAACACTCCCAGTATGTTTCCACTTAATATACTTAGCCTTTTTATATACTAAGGGTCAAACATGTCCACCTTTACTAATAACAATACAAGTGCTATATGTAAATAATGGGCGAATTACATAATTTACTGCCCTTGCCCCAAGGGCAGTAGGGGGGAGGCGAGGGTCGTCATCCCCAGATGCAGAGTTATTGGACCTTTCAAATACGCTGAATAAAAAGACAATTCATTTTTTTTTACCGGATATCTTTGGGAGAATAAGGGGCGCAGGGGGTCTGCATGCCCTCCAGTATCTTTTGATTCTTAAGAAGGGCTCTTAACTTTTAATTTGCAGTTGAATGAGCTCCATCCGAAGTGTGTACGACAAATATTTGCATACAATGTGCCTTGGTAAAAAAAACAACATATGGAGCTCACTTCGCTCTTTGCTTATTCCGTGCTATTGCACTGCCTAGGATTCTCGTAGTTTTGCCATCCCCAGTAATAGGTGATTTCGAAGCTTAAAGGGCCCATTTTTGAAGAAAAGAAACTGTTCTTAACCCTGAACATGTAGGTTGGGTTTTTTGGTAGGTCTTATTCCTTGCTAATTTGAGGTGTATGGGCCGCGTTTTGGGGTACAGGTGTCCTTTCCATCTCTATCGTACTACAGGAAAATACCTAACTACACCTCAAGATGGTGTAAGGATGAATCTTCCTATGGGCTGCTTATACCCAGTTCTAAGGTTTCTAACGCACTGGTGCGACTGAAGGTCTGATGAGCCATAGGTGAACAAAATTTCAAGAAACATCAGGAGAATGTTGGACTGAAAAAGATCAAGCTGGCTATGGTGTTCCCGGTAAGTGACACGCAAGGAAACCGGTGACCATTGAAAAATTAGCAAGGCGGTGCCGCATCAGTGAGAGTGAAGGTACTAAAGGAAAGCCGAAGTGTACCGACCTGGAACGCACGAAATGCCAGAACAAAAATTTGCACTTTACTTAAAAAAATATAAATGATTTTACTTTTATAACTTTAATGAGTCAAATAATTTTAAAATTTTAATTACTAAATATCAATATAAGTATATTAAACTGACAAACCCCGTTCATTTTGTATTTTTTCAGTTCAGTGAAAATTTTGTCCTTTCCTTTAGACTATATAGGGATTTTGCACCTAAATTGTGTTACTTTCTGTTCGTTTTGAGTTTGACTCGGTTATTTATTGTAATTTCTGTTCGTTTTGGGTTTAATTTATTTATCGATGCTGATTTGTGGTAGTTTCGACCTTGGTAGATTATTTGATTTTGTTTTTGCTCATTTTGTGTTTAATGGAGTTCTTTGCTTTTCTTTGGAAAACTTATTTTGTGGAAAAAGTTTTTTTTAAATTAATTTCTGTTCGTTTTATATTGACATAGTCTTTTCAGGGAAAAAGAAAATAACGCCTTAAATCTTTTCGTTTTTTAAGACTATATAGTTTGACCTTCTATATGTACGCTGGAAAAAAGTTTTCAGCAATTTTTAACAACATGCACCATTTTAAAAATATGGACACAAATAGTACTGTTTAACTTATTTTCATACCTACTCTAGTTGACCTGAAATGGGAAACTTGGTACCATTGGCAAAAAAATCAGTTTACTTTCTTTGATAGCTTGGATACACTTACACTATTTTGATTTGGTTAAATTTTAAGAGCAGAAGTAGCCTCGAAAGTTTGAACATAATACCCTCAGTCGTTCTTGGGATACTGCTGAGACGCCTTATTGGTAATTAGCATTATCACAGTGAATTTTTATTTAATCTTAAGGCAACATTTATTTTTTAAACATAATGGGCAAATGGGTGGGTGGGAGTGGAAGGGGACTTAGTTGTCCTCCAATGACTTTCGACTATTAAAAATTTCACTTTCGGCTATTTTCAATCGAATGAGCCCCTTTCAAAGTTCCCGCGACAACTCCTTCAATACGAAGTGCCCTGGTCTAAACAACAAAAATATTATTAATCACTTTCGACTATTAAAAAGGGCACTAGCCCCTTGAATTTCAAATCGAATGAGCCCCTTTCTGAAATTTCTACGACAACATCTTCTATAAGAAACCTTATATGCCTCCAGGGCATAACTTAAAACCTTTGCCCTTAGGGTTGTGGGGGAGTGTCCTCCTCAAAAAAATGTTTTATATCTGGAAATCAACTACGCTGAACAAAATGGCTATCTTAAAATTTTGATGGGATGTGTTTGTGGGAATGATGGACGTTGGGGGGGGGGGCTAGTGGCCCTCCAATCACTTTCGACTATTAAAAAGGGCACTAACCCTATGAATTTCCAATCGAATTAGCCTCTTTTGAAGTTTCTACGACAACGCCTTCTATAAAAACCTTATATGCGCCCAGGGCATAACTTAAAACCCTTGCCCTGAGAGTTGTAGGGGAGTGTCCTTCTCAAAAACATATTTTCTAACAAAATGGCTATCTCAAAATTTTGATTGGATGTGTTTAGGGGAATGATGGGCGTGGGGGGGGGGGTAGTTGCCCTCCAAAAACTTTTAAAAAGGGCACTAGCCCTTTGAATTTCCAATCAAATGAGCCTGTTTTGAAGTTTCTACGACAACGTCTTCTATAAAAACCTTATATGCCCCCAGGGCATAACTTAAAACCTTTGCCCTGAGGGTTGCGGGGGAATGTCCTCCTCAAAAACATGTTTTCTATCTGGAAATCAACTACGCTGAACAAAATGGCTATCTCACGATTTTGATTGGATGTGTTTGGGGGAATGATGGGCGTGTGGGGGGGGACTAGTTGCCCTCAAATCACTTCCGACTATTGAAAAGGGCACTAGCCCTTTGAATTTCCAACCGGATGGGCCTGTTTTGAAGTTTCTACGACAACACCTTCTATAAAAGCCTTATATGTCCCCAGGGCATAACTTAAAAACGTTGCCCTGAGGGTTGCGGGGGAGTGTCCTCCTCAAAAACATATTTTATATCCAGAAATCAACTACGTTGAACAAAAAGGCTATCTCACAATTTTGATTGCATTTGTTTGGGGGAAAGATGGGCGTGGGTGGGGGGGGGGTTAGTTGCCCTCCAATCCCTTTCGACTATAAAAAAGGGCACTAGCCCTTTGAATTTCTAATCGAATGAGCCTTTTTTGAAGTTTCTACGACAAAGTCTTCTATAAAAACCTTATAAGCCCCCACGGCTAACTTAAAACCCTTGCCCTGAGGGTTGTGGGGGAGTGTCCTCCTCAAAAATATATTTTCCATCTGGAAATCAACTACGCCGAGCAAAATGGCTATCTCACAATTTTGATTGAATGTTTTTGGAGGAATGGTTGACGTGGGGGGGGGGGCTAGTTGCCCTCCAATCACTTTCGACTATTAAAAAGGGCACTAGAACTCTCGATTTCCAATCGAATGAGCCTCTTTTGAAGTCTTTACGACGACCCCTTCTATATTAAATGCCCTGCTTTAAAGAAAAAAAAATAATAAACTGTACATTGTGTCAACATTGATCTTGTATGCCCTCAGGCATAACTTAAAACCCCTGCCCCGAGGGTTTTGGGACAGTGTTCTCCTCAAAAAGATATTTTCTGTCTGGAAATCAACTACGCTGAACAAAATGGCTATCTCAAAATGTTGATTGGATATGTTTGGGGGAATGACGGGCATGGGGGGGGGGCTAGTTGCCCTCCAATCACTTTTTACTATTAAAAAATGCACTAGCCACTCCAATTTCCATTCGAATGAGCCCTTTTCGAAGTTTCTACCACAACTCCTTCGATTCGAAGTGCCCGGGCATGGAGAAAAAAAAAACATTGTACCCACATCGTTCTTTACTTAGGCAGCGCTAGCGCGCTGCTTATGACTATAATGCGAAGATTGGTCTGGTTCGAGTCTTCTGAACATGTTAGACCACACGTAAGTGGGATTCAATGTTTTAATGGTACGGGCTTATTCAGATGACATTGCATAATAACCAATCCAGATTGAACACATTCTTCCACACGGAGATTCTCAAACTTTCACATTGAAATCGAGATTCGGCCACACTATCTACCAGTTGATTACATATTGGTCCGACAAAGATTGGGATAACGGCAGTCAACTGTCGGATGTTCAGAGCAGCCGACACTGGGTGAAGTAATAGTTTGTGCCGTTTTCTTCTTGTTGCTACATTCAAGATGAAGCTACTAAATCATGAGAAATCCACACTACCACCTAGATATGACACTAAAAAATTCAAAATCCCAGAATCTTCGTCTCTGTGCGTCTCTGTGCAATCGTCTGTGAAATCGTCTCTGTGCGTGTTTCGTCGCTATGTGTGTGTCGTCTCTGTGTCTCTGTGTGTGTGTGTTGTCTCTGTGTGCGTGTTGTCTATGTGCTTGTTGTCTTTGTGTGTGTGTGTCGTCTCTGTGTGTATGTCGTCTCTGTGCGTGTGTTTTCTCTGTGTTTGTTGTCTTTGTGTGTGTGTGTGTGTTTGTTGTCTCTATGTGAGTGTGTCGTGTCTGTCTTTGTCTCTTCTCTGTATTTTGTCGTATCTATGTGTGTGTGTCGTCTCTGTGTCTGTGTCGTCTCTGTGTCTGTGTTGTCTCTATGTGTGTGTGTGTGTGTGTGTCATTTCTGTGTGTTTGTCCTCTCTGCGTGTGAGTAATCTCTTTGTGTCTGTCGTCTCTGTGTGTTTGTCCTCTCTGTGCGTGAGTTGGGTCTGTGTATGTGTGTGTGTCGTCTCTGTGCATGTGTCGTCTCTTTGTGTTTGAAATTATTTTCTATAATAACGTAACTATCATGTGACTTATTACTTTGAAATTTTTTTTCTATAATAGCGTAACTATCATGTGACTTGGTACTTTGAAATTATTTTCTAAAATATCGTAAATATCATGTGACTTGGTACTTTGAAATTATTTTCTACAATAGCTTAAATATCATGTGACTTTGCGCTTTGAAATTATTTTTTACAATAGTGTAACTATAAGTTGGCCTGGTATTTCGACATTAATTTCAGTGTAAGCGTAACTATCATGTGAATTTATAATTAGAAATTACATTCTTTGAGACCGTAACTATCAATTAAATGTAAACTTCGAATTTCATGTATACAAAATATTAACTCCTTTTTGATTTGGTGCTTTGACATTATTTTATACTTTAGCGTAACTTTCAATCGAATGTTTCCTTTGATTTAATTTTATATAATATCGAAACTAACATGTGACTTGGTACTTTGAAATTTTTTTCTACAATAGCGTAACTATCATGTGACTTGGTACTTTGAAATTATTTTCTACAATAGCGTAACTATCATGTGACTTGGTACTTTGAAATTATTTTCGATAAAAGCGTAACTATCATGTGACTTGGTACTTTGAAATTATTTTCTATAAAAACGTAACTATTATGTGACTTAGTACTTTGAAATTATTTTCTATAATAGCGTAGCTATCATGTGACTTGATACTTTGAAATTATTTTCTATAATAGCGTAACTATCATGTGACTTGGTAATTTGAAATTATTTTTTACAATAGCGTAACTATCATGTGAATTGGTACTTTGAAATTATTTTATACAATAGCGTAACTATCATGTGACTTGGTACTTTGAAATTATTTTCTACAATAGCGTAACTATCATGTGACTTGGTATTTTGAAATTATTTTCTGCAATAGCGTAACTATCATGCTACTTTGAAATTATTTTCTATGATAGTGTAACTATCATGTGACTTGTTACTTTGAAATTATTTTCTATAAAAGAGTAACTATCATGTGACTTTGTACTTTTAAATTATTTTATAAACTAGTGTAACTATCATGTTATTTTGTACTTTGAAATTTTTTATAATATAGCTTAAATATCATGTGAAATGTCACTTTGAAGTTATGTTATACAATGGAGTAAATATTATGTGACTTGGCACTTTGAATTTATTTTCTTTAATAGAGTAACTATTATGTGAATTGGTACTTTGAATTTGTTTTCTACAATAGCGTAACTATCATGTGACTTGGTGCTTTGAAATTATTTTCTACAATAGCGTAACTATCGTGTGACTTGGTACTTCGAAATTATTTTCTATAATAGCGTAACTATCATGTGACTTGGTATTTTGAAATTATTTTCTGCAATAGCGTAACTATCATGTGACTTGGTACTTTGAAATTATTTTCTATAATAGCGTAACTATCATGTGACTTGGTAATTTGAAATTATTTTCTACAATAGCGTAACTATCATGTGACTTGGTACTTTGAAATTATTTTCTACAATAGCGTAACTATCATGTGACTCGGTACTTTGAAATTATTTTATACAATAGCGTAACTATCATGTGACTTGGTACTTTGAAATTATTTTCTACAATAGCGTAACTATCAAGAGATTTGGTACTTTGAAATTATTTTCTATAATAGCGTAACTATCATGTGACTTGGTACTTTGAAATTATTTTATACAATAGCGTAACTACCATGTGACTTGGTACTTTGAAATTACTTTCTATAATAGATTAACTAGGATGTGAATTTGAACTGTTCTAATTTATTCCGCCAGAGCTTAACTCTCATGAGAATTTTTACTTTCATTTTGTTTTCCAAAATGTGGTTAATATCACTTTACATTTCAATATGAAAATCATATACCAGAAACAGTGACTATAATATGACTGGGCGCTTCGATATAATTTTATATAATAGAGGAACTATCATATCACTTGTTACTTTGATATTATATTCTAAAAAAGCGTAACTATTATGTTACTTGGTATTTTGAAATTATTTTCTATAATAACGTAAATATCATGTGACTTTGTACTTTGATATTATTTTATATAATAGCGTAACTATCATGTGACTTGGTACTTTGAAATTATTTTCTACAATAGCGTAACTATCATGTGACTTGGTACTTTGAAATTATTTTATACAATAGCGTAGCTATCATTTTCACGATCCGTCTTATAAACTAATGTAGTTCATCCCCATTTTTGCCTTTTTAAGCCCCCCAGCAACAAAAATGTCCCTAGCACGTATTTGGGGGTGAAAAACTTACACTACAATTCACAAATCTAGTACCCCTTTTTTGCGAAGGCCAATCAAGACTTCTGTTTATAGCGTCCATTTTTTTTAAATGGAAGAGCCCCCGTCGTATAATCTTCCCGCTATTTCACTTTGTGTCGATCGGGGAGGCTCCCTCCGGTCCATTCGTGGTACACAAAACCTTGGGATTTTCACGATCCGTCTTATAAACTAATGTAGTTCATCCCCATATTTGCCTTTTTAAGCCTCCCCACCAATAAAAATTTCCCTTGCACGTGCCTGGTGATGTCAAACCTACACTCCAATTCACAAATCTATTACCCCTTTTTTGCCAATGTCAATAAAAGAATTCTGATTGTAGCATCCAATTTTTTTAAATAACAAAGCCCTCGTCTTAAAATATTCTAGCGATATCCATTCGTGTATGTCGAGGAGGCTACCTCCGGTCCATTCTTGGTACACAAAACCTTGGGATTTTCACGGTCCGTCTTATAAACTAATGTAGTTCATCCCCATTTTTGCCTTTTTAAGCCCCCCACCAACAAAAATTTCCCTCGCACGTGCCTGGTGATGTCAAACCTACACTCCAATTCACAAATCTATTACCCCTTTTTCGCCAATGTCAATCAAAGAATTCTGATTGTAGCATCCAATTTTTTAAAATAAAAAAGCCCCCGTCTTAAAATATTCTAGCGATATCCATTCGTGTATGTAGGGGAGGCTACCTCCGGTCCTTTCTTGGTACACAAAACCTTGGGATTTTCACGATCCGTCTTATAAACTAATGTAGTTCATCCCCATTTTTGCCTTTTTAAGCCTCCCCACCAATAAAAATTTCCCTTGCACGTGCCTGGTGATGTCAAACCTACACTCCAATTCACAAATCTATGACCCCTTTTTTGAAAATGTCAATAAAAGAATTCTGATTGTAGTATCCAATTTTTTCAAATAACTAAGTCCCCGTCTCAAAATATTCTACCGATATCCATTCGTGTATGTAGTAGAGGCTACCTCCGGTCCATTCTTGGTACACAAAACCTTGTGATTTTCCCGATCAGTCTTACAAAATACTGTAGTTCACCCCATGTTTGCCTTTTTAAACGCCCCACAAACAAAAATTTCCCCAGCACGTGCCTTGTGGTGTCAAACCTACACTCCAATTCACATATCTATTACACCTTTTTTGCTCATGACAATCAAAGAATTCTGATTGTAGCATCCAATTTTTTTAAATAACAAAGCCCCCGTTGTAAAATAATCTAACGATATCCACTCGTGTATGCAGGAGATGTTACCTCCGGTCAATTCTTGGTACACGAAATCTTGGAGTTTTCACGATCCGTCTTATAAACGGATGTAGTTCATCCCCATTTTTGCCTTTTTAAACCCCCCACCAACAAAAATTTCCCTCGCACGTGCCTGGTGATGTCAAACCTTCACTCCAATTCATAAATCTATTACCCCTTTTTTGCAAATGTCAATCAAAGAATTCTGATTGTAGCATCCAATTTTTTTAAATAACAAAGCCCCCCCCCCCGTTTTAAAATATTCTAGCGATATCCATTCGTTTACTTAGGGGAGGCTTCCTCTGGTCCAGTCTAGGTGCACAGAATCTTGGGATTCTCACGAACCGTCTTATAAACTAATGCAGTTCACCCCATTTTTGCCTTTTTAAGCCCCCCAGCAACAAAAATTTCTCTCGCCCGTGCCTGGTGATGTCAAACCTACACTCCCATTCACAAATCTATTACCCCTTTTTTTCAAATGTCAATCAAAGAATTTTGATTGTAGCATCCAATTTTTTTAAATAACAAAGTCCCCGTCTTAAAATATTCTAGCGATATCCATTCTTGTATGTAGGGGAGGCTACCTCCGGTCCATTCTTGGTACACAAGACCTTGGGATTTTCACGATCCATCTTATAAACTAATGTAGTTCATCCCCATTTTTACCTTTTTAAGCACCGCCACCAACAAAAAATTTCCCTCGCACGTGCCTGGTGATGTCAATCCTACACTCCAATTAACAAATTCATTGCCCTTTTTTTTTTTTTCAATTGCAAATCAAACAATTCTGATTGTAGCATCCAATTTTTTTAAATAACAAAGCCCCCGTCTTAAACTATTCTAGCGATATCCATTCGTGTATGTAGGGTAGGCTACCTCCGGTCCATTCTAGGTACACAAAACCTTGGAATTTTCACGATCTGTCTTATAAACTAATGTAGTTCACTCCATTTGTGTATTATGAAACCCCCCAGCAACAAAAATTTCCCTCGCACGTGACTGATGATGTCAAACCTTCACTTCGATTCACAAATCTACTACACCTTTTTTGCAAATGATAATCAAAGAATTTTTATTGTAGCGTCCAATTTTTTAAATAACAAAGCCCCCCGTCTTAAAAAATTCTAGCGATATCCATTCGTGTATGTAGGGGAGGCTACCTCCGGTCCATTCTTGGTACACACAACCTTGGGATTTTTACGATCCGTCTTATACACTAATGTAGTTCATCCCATTTTTGCCTTTTTAAGCCCCCCACCAACAAAAAGATCCCTCGCACGTGCCTGGTGATGTCAAACCTACACTCCAATTCACAACTCTATTACCCCTTTTTTGCAAATGCCAATCAAAGAATTCTAATTGTAGCATCCAACTTTTTTAAATAAAGAAGTCTCCGTCGTAAAATATTCTAACGATATCCATTCGTGTATGCAGGAGAGGCTACCTCCGGTCAATTCTTGGTACACAAAACCTTGGGATTTCCACGATCCGTCTTATAAACTAATGTAGTTCATCCCCATTTTTACCTTTTTAAGCACCGCCACCAACAAAAAATTTCCCTCGCACGTGCCTGGTGATGTCAATCCTACACTCCAATTTACAAATTCATTACCCTTTTTTTTTCTTTTTTTTTTGGAATTGCAAATCAAACAATTCTGATTGTAGCATCCAATTCTTTAAATAACAAAGCCTACACACATGTACACACTGTGCTTTCAAAAACTCATCTGATTGAAAACATGTTTAAAGGTGCCAAGGAACGTAATCTCGTCAAAACTTAATTTTTTTGCCAAAAAAAAAAAAAAAAAAAAAACGTCAAATTATACAACCATGTGTAATTCTTATCATATAATGTTCACGTGTAAATACAATGTCAAAGGCATGGGTTTTTCTTGCGCAATTCATGTACCCTTCATATTGTATACACTATTATCATGCCCCGTTTCTTGTATCCTTTCATGTACCCCTGAAACCTTATACAAGGTAACTACTGTCTTAAAGCTCAGAAAGTAACTTCACATAAATATGTGGTGTTGAATGGCAGAAGAACATACAATGCCATATCTGCGATTGTGGGAAATTCAGTTCTAGTTCTCATCCAGAATTCAGTCAAGGACTTTTCGAAATTGTAGTTTTAAGTTTGAATCACTCGAAAGCTCAGCAAATTCCTCGCGAGCTTTAAGTGGTATGTGATCAATCTCAGTTAAATCAATACAAAACGGACTTTGAATCCAAGCTACCTTTTTGAAATCAATATTTAATATAAAATATGTACGGAACTAGGTTTCCAGTGCTTTTAAATGATCTAAAATAATTTTTGCAATAAAAGTTTTACAATGATAGTAGTAACCGTATAATGCATTAAAACCCTACACGCAAACCTACGCCTGAAGGCATGGATATGTGTGTAAGTTTTCAATGCATTGTACGGTTACCAGGGTCATTTGCATAGAGGTAGCGTTTCTATAGAAGGTATAGTAATTTGAAATATCATATGGAATTTGCTTGAAGGTATATACTTTGCGTACGCGCCCCTACCAAACAGGTTGGTTATAATCTGTTCTGCTTCAAGTTTTTTCTGGCACAATTAACTGAATTTCTATTTCATGATAAACAAGTTTTTTTTAGGTTACATCCGTGTTGGAAAAACCGGTGGATCTTTTTATTTTTCTTTACATTACATATTAGTAAGAGAATTTAATTCAAAGAGAATAGTTTTTATTTGCAAGGATATTAGTAGAGGAAAAAAATGAGGTGTGCATTTACATTATTGGAGATTAATGATGGAGCTAACAACAGTGATGTAATTACTTCATTAGTTTACGAGATTTGCGAATTTTTTGCGAAGAGGTATTAGCGTAAAGGTATTGCAACGGTTAAGAATGTAAGGTATGAAATTTATCCATTGTTAGCATTATTTCATTGTACTTTCCAGGATTTGTCGAACTTTCTCTTTGGCGACTCAATTTGACACCTGGAGAACACCCCGCAGACGGGGCCGGGGGAACTCGGCCGCAGGGGGGGCCACGACGGGGTGGTATTGACGGTGGGAGTTGGGGTTTTTTCTGCAGAAGACTGTCTCCGCGGGGGAATTTTTCCGGGGAGAATATTTCGGTGGGGCGGGGGCCAGTTCCAGGAAAAAATGTCAGTGGCGGGCGGATTTCGCCAATGATTTGAAAAACAATCACGTACTAATATACAAAACAAACCTTTCTCAAGTGAAAGTAGGCTTAGGAGAATATCCCAGGCCTAATTGTGCGCCTGAAATTTTCCTGGGGAAATTTTAAGTGAAAATAGAATTTTTTAAGGGGAATTTCCGGGGGTGGGGACTTTCAAAGGGGGGGGGGACTTACCAGGGCTGTTTATTTCGTTGGAGTATATCTCAGAGACGAGGGGGGGATTTAATGACATTATATAAAATATAATAAAAATTTTTTTCAAGTGGTAGTAAAGAGCAAGATTAAAGCCTGATACGAACAGACATCATTCCGTATATGAGGGGCTATCCCCTTCTAAATACCTAGCTTTTTACGCTAAAGTGTGACACCCCAATTCATTAAGAACGACTCGCCTGAAACACAAGGCCCTGAAATTAGATTAACAAGCATTTTCGAACTACGAATGTTGCTCCTTAATTTTAGTTGAAAAAATTGCTATATATTTAATAGATTAACGGTTAACCAAAATATTCTAATTATGATGATAATTAAAAATTGTTTTCTTTTAAGTTTTAGACAAAAACTTTTGCATTTTTCTGTTAACCAAATGGAAAAGGAGGAAAAAATCCGTCGTCAAAATAATACCAAGAGAGCGTACATACATACATAGAGTTCGATGGGACTTTAGGTTTTAATTGACAAGAGCTGAATTAGTGTCGACTTAGTGTTTTACCCTCGGCAGCAGGGTTGAATAAAATTTTGCACACTCCTGTTACCGCATAGATTAATCCCACTTGTTTATGGAATAGCAACATGGGTTTTCACAAAGAGAGAACTTGCATTCTACTCTAATTAGACGAAAGATATTCTATTTTCAAATGTATTCCATGATTAAGAGAGTTTTACGATGCTAAAAAACAAACTATTTCATCGCATGGAAAGTAAGGGGGAGGGAGGGGCAATTCTTTGTGCAGACTAATTTTTTCTTCTGTAAAAAAGGGGGGTGTCCCGGGGTGCGGATTTCACGCGGAAATTTTACCAGTTTTTTTTTTCCGTAAGCGTGAGTTAACTTTTAAATTAAATTTTAGGTCTTTTGTCTTAGGGATTTGCTCCTCAAATTTTAAATTGAAAAATGTGTATGCTGTTCTATTATTAAAGACAATCTTTCATGCTGTTATCATCAAAAATGTGGAATTTTGTAGTTTTGACAGAGTAGAAGGATTTTGTACGGGAATTAATTTTGCATGAGGAGGAGGGTTTCCAATTTTGTTTTACGGAAACGTGAGCTAACTTTTAAATTAAATTTTAGGTCTTTTGTCTTAGGGATTTGCTCCTCAAATTTTTAAATTGAAATATGAGTGTGCTTTTCTATTAGTAATGAGAATCTTTCATGCTTTTATCATCAAAAATGTTGAATTTTGTAGTTTTGACAGAGTAGACGGATTTTGTACGGGAATTAATTTTACATGTGGGGGAGGGTTTCCATATTTTTTTTTTCTGAAACGTGAGCTAAATTTTAAATTAAATTTTAGGTCTTTTGTCTTAGGGATTTGATCCTAATATTTTTAAATTTAAAAATGAGTGTGATTTTCTATTAGTAAAGAGAATATTTCAAGCTTTTATCATCAAAAATGTGGAATTTTGAATTTTTGAGAGAGTATAAGGATTTTGTACGGGGATTAATTTTACATGAGGAGGTGGGTTTCCAGGGGTGAAATTTTCAGGGGAAACTTTACAGATTTTTTTTCCGGAAACGTGAGTTAACTTTTAAATTAAATTTTAGGTCTTTTGTCTTAGGGATTTGCTCCTAAAATTTTTAAATTTAAAAACGAATGTTATTTTATATTATTAAAGATAAAACTTCATGATTTTATCATCCAAATTATGGAATTTTGCAGTTTTTACTTCGTAGTCGGATTTGGTAATTGGATGAGTAGTACTGTCTAAGGGGGGTTGACAGGGGTGACATTTTCAGGGGGACACTGTACAGATTTTTTTTTTCATGAAAAGTGAGATAACTTTTAAATTAAATTTTAGGTCTTTCGTCTTAGGGATTTGCTCCTCAAATTTGAGTGTGCTGTTCTATTAGTAAAGAGAATCTTTCATGCTTTTATCATCAATAATGTGGAATTTTGCATTTTTGAAAGAGTATTAGGATTTTGTACTGTGATTAATTTTACTTTATGAAGTGGGTTTCCAGGGGTGAAATGCTCATGGTTAAATTTTACACAAACATTTATGCATCAATACACAAAAAGAACTCAACAGTAGAGTTCCATTTATCTCTAAAAGCGTGGTTATTATTTACTTACTAAATATTTCTTCTTTTTTAAGGAGGAGGAGGAAGATTCAGACAATAACAGAACTTAGTGCAAGATATAACAGTGAATATTATGATAAAGATGATCTAAGAGACGAGAAAAAGTGGTTATTTAAGAGACAACATAAGAGGTTATTCAATAGAATGGATATGCCAGTGATCTATTAAATGACATTGAGAATAAGAAGGAGACCCCTAATATCACCAAGGAAATTAAAGATAGTGTGTTATAGATTTCAGAAATAAAGTTTCATATATTTATTATTATTATTTTCTTAGGCTTAAGGGTCGAGGTTTGAGAATTTTAAGAGACTATTTTTCCCTATTTTAATATATTTATTCAGATGACTACTGACTCAATACGGGATACAACCTGATAACCAAATTCAATATTTGTTATCTACCAGAAACTTCATGGAAAATGAACAGCTCAACATTAACTTTTTTACCGCTTGATCATTTTCAGACTGAAAAGATCAAAAGATATAAAAACTTTTTCTATCTTCTACGGAAAAATTTACAATAGAACTTTAAATTTCTTTATGTGTTGATGAAATTAAAAACTGATGTGGAAGATTTTTATTTTTCTCTGGAGAATTTAGAATTGAAATGTAAGTTCTTTAATAAAATTCGGAATTGAGTTAACTTTTCATGATCACAGAATAACTTTTTCGATCTTATACTAAAAACTTTGACCAATACAAGAATATTTTCCATCCCATTGAGAAAATCTGAACTTACGTGAAAAATTTTTAGTTTCTCTGGGAAGAAATTTACATGATATGTAAGTTATTTATTTTTTAATTTAGAAAATTCATTAGAGAACTTGAACTTTTCTTCACCTCGTTGAGAAAATTAGAAATTAAATGAAGCTTTCTATCTTCCTGGAAAATACTCACATTCATAGTATAACTTTTCGTATCTTCTACACTAAAATTTAGAACATTACTTTAAATTTGTTTATGTCTTTCGGAAAAATTACAGAATTAAAGTGGAGCTCCTTATCTTCATAGTGAAATATTCATGATCAATGTGTAACTTTTTATATCTTCTACAAAAAATTTGGATGAAATCTTTAAATTTATTTATTTGGGGAAAAATATTAATTGAAATTGAAACTTTTTATATTATTTTGAAAAATATAATTGATCAATAACTAATTTCTTTTTTTATTGGGAAAATTCAGAAGAGAAGTTAAACTTTTATTCGCTTCCTTGATAAAATTTAAAATTGAAGTAAAACTTTGTCTTTCGGGAAAATATTAACACTTGAGTTTTTTTATCTTCATTTAAAATATTCACGATCAAAGTATAACTTTTTCTTGAAAAATACAAAATACTTGTTACAAAACCAAAAGATTTCTAACAATATTAAAAATAGTTCTTACAGAATATAAAAGTTCAAACAAAATCCAAAGCAGTTCTTACAAAACAGAAATAATTCTTAAAAAATACAAAAGTTTTAATAAATCCATAATAGTTCTTAAAAAAAGAAAATTATTCATAATAAATAAAAAAATACTTTACCAAAACCCGCAATAGTTCTAACAGAATATGAAATACTTGGTGCAATATATCAAATACTTGCTTCAACACACTAAATTTCTAAAAATACCCCACATAGTTATTATAGCATACAAAAAAATTCAAACATATTACAAAAATAATTCTTAAAAAGAAGAAACAATTCTTGAAAAATAAAAAAAGTTGTAATAAAATCGAAAATATTTCTTAAAAAACAAACAATATTCTTAAAAATAGAAAAAACCCTTTACACAAATCCAAAATAGTTTTAACAGAATTAAAAATAGCTTCTGCAAAATATGAAATAATTGTCACAAAGCACGAAAATTCTAACAACACCGAAATTAGTTCTTACAGAATACAAGAAGTTCAAACAAATCCCAAAAATAGTTCTTAAAAAACAAAAATCATTCTTAAGAAATACAAAAATATTTTAGACAAATCCAAAATAGTACTAACAGAATAAAAAATAGTTTTTGCAAAACTTGAAATACTTGTTACAAAACAAAAATATTTCTTAAAACATCAAAAATAGTTCTTACAGAATATAAAAAGTTCAAACAAAATCAAAATTGTTCTTACGAAACATAAATAATTCTTAAAAATATAAAAGTTCTAAGAAATCCAAAATAGTTCTTACAAAACAAAAATTATTCGTAGTAAATACAAAATACTTTACACAAATCCACATTAGTTCTAACAGAATAAAAAAAATACTTGGTGCAAAATACCAAATACTTGCTTCAAGACACTAAATTTCTAACAACATCCCAAATAGTTATTATAACATACAAAAAATTCAAACATATTCCAAAAATAATTCTTACAAAGCAGAAACAATTCTTGCAATATACAAAAAGTTGTAAGACAATCAAAAATATTTCTTAAACAACAAAAACTATTCTTAAAAATAGAAAAAATCCTTTACACAAATCCAAAATAGTTCTAACAGAGTTAAGAATATATTCTACAAAATATTAAATACGTGTCACAAATCACTGAAATTCTAACAACACCGAAAGTATTTATTAAAGTATACAAAAATTTCAAACAAAATCCGAAAATAGTTCTTAAAAAACAAAATAATTCTTACGAAATACAAAAATATTTTAGACAAATCCAAAATAGTACTAACAGAATAAAAAATAGTTATTGCAAAATTCGAAATACTTGTTACAAAACAAAAAGATTTGTATGCCTTTCCTTGGCACCTTTCCAAACGAGCGGGGACTCCCCACCGGTTCCTACACATTGCAAAAAGTGAGCAGTACGAAAACTCCACGTTTTCAACCAGACTGGATTTTTAGGGACCAATCGGGAGAGATATGTAAAGTCGACATAGCTTTATTTCATTTTTTTAAGGTTCATTTAGTCCAGGGTGCGTGCGCGCACGGGACCTGGTCTACTTGTACCTTGACAAAATGAAATAAAGCTATGTCGACTTTACAGATCTCTCCCGATTGGTCCCTAAAAAACCAGTCTGGTTGAAAACGTGGAGTTTTCGTACTGCTCACTTTTTTGCAATGTGTAGGAACCGGTGGGGAGTCCCCGCTCGTTTGGAAAGGTGCCAAGGAAAGGCATACAAATCTTTTTGTTTTGTAACAAGTATTTCGAATTTTGCAACAACTATTTTTTATTCTGTTAGTACTATTTTGGATTTGTCTAAAATATTTTTGTATTTCGTAAGAATAAGTTTTGTTTTTTAAGTACTATTTTCGGATTTTGTTTTAACTTTTTTTATCCTGTAAGAACTACTTTCGGTGTTGTTAGAATTTTAGTGCTTTGTGACATGTATTTCATATTTTTCAGAAGATATTCTTAACTCTGTTAGAACTATTTTGGATTTGTGTAAAGGATTTTTTCTATTTTTAAGAATAGTTTTTGTTGTTTAAGAACTATTTTTGATTGTCTTACAACTTTTTGTATTTTGCAAGAATTGTTTCTGCTTTGTAAGAATTATTTTTGGAATATGTTTGAATTTTTTGTATGCTATAATAACTATTTGGGATGTTGTTAGAAATTTAGTGTCTTGAAGCAAGTATTTGGTATTTTGCAGCAAGTATTTTTTTTATTCTGTTAGAACTAATGTTGATTTGTTTAAAGTATTTTTGTATTTACTATGAATAATATTTTTTTTGTAATAAATATTTTTTATTTATTATAACTTTTTACATTTTTTAAGAATTATTTATTTTTCGTAAGAACAATTTTGATTTTGTTTGAACTTTTTATATTCTGTAAGAACTATTTTTGATGTTTTAAGAAATATTTTTGTTTTGTAACAAGTATTTCAAGTTTTGCAACAACTATTTTTTATTCTGTTAGTACTATTTTGGATTTGTCTAAAATATTTTTGTATTTCGTAAGAATGATTTTTGTTTTGTAAGAACTATTTTTGGGATATGTTTGAAATTCTCGTATTCTGTAATAAGTAATTTATGTTTTGTTAGAATTTTAGTGCTTTGTTAAAATTATTTAATATATTTCAGAAGATATTTTTAATTATGTTAAAACTATTTTGGATTTGTGTAAAGGATTTTTCTATTTTTAAGAATAGTTTTTGTTGTTTAAGAACTATTTTCGATTTTCTTACAACTTTTTGTATTTTGCAAGACTTGTTTCTGCTTTGTAAGAATTATTTTTGGAATAAGTTTGAATTTTTTGTATGCTATAATAACTATTTGGGATGTTGTTAGAAATTTAGTGTCTTGAAGCAAGTATTTGGTATTTTGCACCAAGTATTTTATATTCTGTTAGAACTAATGTGGATTTGTGTAAAGTATTTTTGTATTTACTACGAATAATTTTTGTTTTGTAAGAACTATTTTGGATTTCATAGAACTTTTTATATTTTTTAAGAATTATTTCTGTTTTGTAAGAACTGCTTTGGGTTTTGTTTGAACTTTTATATTCTGTAATAACTTTTATAATTTTTAATGTTGTTAGAAATCTTTTGGTTTTGTAACAAGTATTTTTTATTTTACAAGAAAAAGTTATACTTTGATCGTTAATATTTTCAATGAAGATAAAAAACTCCAGTGTTAATATTGTCCCTAAAGACAAAGTTGTACTTCAATTTTAAATTTTCTCAAGGAAGTGAAGAAAAGTTTAACTTCTCTTCTGAGTTTTCTCAATAAAAAAAGAAATTAGTTATTGATCAATTATATTTTTCCAAATAATATAAAAAGGTTCCACTTCAATTCAGATTTTTCCCCCAAAGACATAAATTTAAAGCTTTCATCCAAATTTTTTGTAGAAGATATAAAAAGTTACACATTGATCATTAATATTTCACTATGAAGATAAGGAGCTCCACTTTAATTCTGTAATTTTTCCTAAAGACATAAACAAATTTAAAGTAATGTTCTAAATTTTAGTGTAGAAGATACGAAAAATTATACTATGAATGTGAATATTTTCCAGGAAGATAAAAAGTTTACTTTACTGTAGACTTGTATCCCGGAGGAGAATAAAAGTTCTATTTAACGTATTAGTTCAATCGCTTAAAAGATAAATAACTTAGATATCACGTAAATTTTTTACCAGAGACACTAAAAAATTTTCATTTAAGTTATTAGTTTCTAACAGAGTCGGAAAATTTTAATGTAGTGTTCCAAATTTTTCGTAGAAGATAGAAAAAGTTATTCTGTGATCATGAAAAGTTAACTCAATTCCGAATTTTATTAAAGAACTTACATTTCAATTCTAGTTTCTCCAGAGAAAAATAAAAATCTTCCACATCAGTTTTTAAGTTCATCAACACATAAAGAAATTTAAAGTTCTATTCTAAATTTTTCCGTAGAAGATAGAAAAAGTTTGTATATCTTTTGATCTTTTCAGTCTGAAAATGATCATGCGGTAAAAAAGTTAATGTTGAGCTGCTTATTTTCCATGAAGTTTCTGGTAGATAACAAATATTGAATTTTGTTATCAGGTTGTATCCCGTATTGAGTCAGTAGTCATCTGAATAAATATATTAAAATAGGGAAAATAGTCTCTTAAAATTATCAAACCTCGACACTTAAGACTAAGATAATAATAATAATAAATATATGAAACTTTATTTCTGAAATCTAAAACACAATGTCTTTAATTTCCTTGGTGATATTAGGGATCTCCTTCTTATTCTCAATGTCATTTAATAGATCACTGGCATATCCATTCTATTGAATAACCTCTTATGTTGTCTCTTAAATAACCACTTTTTCTCGTCTCTTAGATCATCTTTATCATAATATTCACTGTTATATCTTGCACTAAGTTTTGTTATTGTATGAATCTTCCTCCTCCTCCTTAAAAAGAAGAAAAATTTAGTAAGGAAATAATAACCCCTCTTTTAGAGATAAATTGCCCTCTAAAGTTGATTCTGTTATTTGTAGTGCTTTAGAAATATTTGGGTAAAATTTCCCCTGAAAATTTCACCCTGGAAACCCTCTTCCTCATGTAAAATTAATCCCCGTACAAAATCCTTCTACTCTGTCAAAACTGCAAAATTCCACATTTTTGATGATACAAGCATGAAATATTCTCTTTACTAATAGAACAGAACACTCATTTTTCAATTTAAAAATTTGAGGAGCAAATCCCTAAGACGAAAGACCTAAAATTTAATTTAAAAGTTAGCTCACGTTTCCGGAAAAAAAAAATCTGTAAAGTTTCCCCCTGAAAATTTCACCCTGGAAACCCCCTCCTCATGTAAAATTAATCCCCGTACAAAATCCTTCTACTCTGTCAAAACTGCAAAATTCCTCATTTTTGATGATAAAAGCTTGAAAGATTCTCTTTACTAATAGAACAGCACACTCATTTTTCAATTTAAAAATTTGAGGAGCAAATCCCTAAGACGAAAGAGCTAAAATTTAATTTAAAAGTTAGCTCACGTTTCCGGAAAAAAAAAATCTGTAAAGTTTCCCCCTGAAAATTTCCCCCTTGGAAACCCCCCTCCTCATGTAAAATTAATCCCCCGTACAAAATCCTTCTACTCTGTCAAAACTGCAAAATTCCACATTTTTGATGATAAAAGCTTGAAAGATTCTCTTTAATAATAGAACATCACCCTCGTTTTTCTTTTTACAAATTTGAGGATCAAATCCCTACGACAAAAGACCTAAAATTTAATTTAAATGTTAGCTCACTTTTACTTAAAATAAAATTTGGAAACCCTCCTCCCCATGTAAAATTAAGTCCCGATCAAAATCCTTCTACTCTGTCAAAACTACAAAAGTCCACATTTTTAATGATAAAAGAATGAAAGATTCTCTTTACTAATATAACAGCACACTCATTTTTCAATTTAAAAATTTGAGGATCAAATCCCTAAGACAAAAGACCTAAAATTTAATTAAAAAGTTAGATCACGTTTCTGGAAAAAAAAATTGGAAACCCTCCTCCTCATGCAAAATTAATTCCCGTACAAAATCCTTCTACTCTGTCAAAACTACAAAATTCCACATTTTTGATGATAAAAGCATGAGAGATTCTATTTAATAATACTAACGAACCAAATATTTACAATTTAAAAATTTGATTATAATATCCATACGAAACCAGAAATCAAAATTAATTTAATAGTTAAAGCCATCGTTCGGAAAAAAAAAACTGGTAAAATTCCCCCCGGAAAACCGCACCCCTAGAAACCCCCTTTTGTACAGAAGAAAATATTATTCTGGACCAAGAATTGCCCCCTCCCCCCCCTTACTTTCCATGCGATGAAATAGTTTGTTTTTTAACATCGTAAAACTCTCTTAATCACGGAATACATTTGAAAATAGTATATCTTTCGTCTAATTAGACTAGAATGCAATTTCTCTCTTTGTCAAAACCCGTGTTGCTATTCCATAAACAAGTGGGATTAATCTATGCGGTAATAGGAGCGTGCAAAATTTTATTCAACCCTGCTGCCGAGGGTAAAACACTAAGTCGACACTAATTCAGCTATTGTCAATTAAAACCTAAAGCCCCATCGAACTCTATGTATGTATGTACGCTCTCTTGTTATTATTTCTACGACGGATTTTTTCCTCCTTTTCCATTTGGTTAACAGAAAAAATGCAAAAGTTTTTGGCAAAAACTGATAAGAAAACAATTTTTAATTATCATAATCCTTAGAATCTTTTGGTTAACAGTTAATCTATTAAATATAGAGCAATTTTTTCAACTATAATTAAGGAGCAACATTCGTAGTTCGAAAATGCTTGTTAATCTAATTTCAGGGCCTTGTGTTTCAGGCGAGTCGTTCTTAATGAATTGAGGTGTCACACTTTAGCGTAAAAAGCTAGGTATTGAGGAGGGAGTAGCCCCTCATATAGGGAAAGATTTCTTTTCGTATCAGTCTTTAATCTTGCTCTTTACTATCAGTTGAAAAAACTTTTTATTAGATTTCAGATAGTTTTTCAGATAATGCCTTTAAATGCCCCCCCTCTTCCATTCAAAATACTCCCACGAAAAATACCTCCAGGGAAAGTCCCCTCCCCCCCTTTGAAAGTCCCCATCCTCGGAAATTCCCCTTAAAAAATTCTATTTTCACTTAAAATTTCCCCAGGAAAATTTAAGGCGCACAATTAGGCCTGGGATCTTCTCCTAAGCCTACTTTCACTTGAGAAAGGTTTGTTTTTTATATTAGTACGTGATTGTTTTTCAAATCATTGGCGAAATCCCCCTCCACTGAAAATTTTTCCCTGGAAATCTCCCCCTGCCAACAGAAATATTCTCCCATGAAAAAGTCCCCCGCGGAGAAGTTCTTCCGCAGAAAATACCCCATCTCCCCCAGACCCTACCCCCCCGCCGCGGCCCCCCCGGCGGAAGCTTTCCGCCGGCCCCGTCAGCGGGGCGATCTCCACGGGGAACAGTGAGTCGCCAAAGAGAAAGGTCGACAAATCCTGGAAAGTACAATGAAATAATGCTAACAATGGACAAATTTCATACCTTACATTCTTAACCGTTGCAATACCTTTACGCTAATACCTCTTCGCAAAAAATTCGCAAATCTCGTAAACTAAAGAAGTAATTACATCACTGTTGTTAGCTCCATCATTAATCTCCAATAATGTAAATGCACCCATCATTTTTTTCCTCTACTAATATCCTTGCAAATAAAAACTATTCTCTTTAAATTCAATTCTCTTACTAATATGTAATGTAAAGAAAACTAAAAAGATACACCGGTTTTTCCAACACGGATGTAACCTAAAAAAAAAACTTGTTTATCATGAAATAGAAATTCAGTTAATTGTGCCAGAAAAAACTTGAAGCAGAACAGATTATAACCAACCTGTTTGGTACGGGCACGTACGCAAAGTATATACCTTCAAGCAAATTCCATATGATATTTCAAATTACTATACCATCTATAGAAATGATACCTCTATGCAAATGACCCTGGTAACCGTCCAATGCATTGAAAACCTACACACATATCCATGCCTTAGGCGTAGGTTTGCGTGTAGGGTTTTAATGCATTATACGGTTACTACTAATGATTTCTCTCTATTATAAAATTGTCGACACTGGAAAATATTTCGAACTATTTTTTTTCTATCCTATCTTTCCAAATTTTGATCTTTTTAGTAAAACTTTCAATTTTATCATTTAGAAGTAAATATATCGAAATTTTTTCTTTGAAGAGACAAGGTGAGATCGTTTGATTTCGCAAAGATATCCGACAATAACACAGCTTGGATAGCCATAAGTCATTTTGAAGAAAAGCAGCAAGTTCCTATTGCTGATACACTTCGTTCAATTAAGAATATTTCAATTGCGTCTTCTAATAATAATAATCTTCTTAAACTTTGACCTCTTGACAACTATCTTACTTCTGCATGTAATAATAAGGTTGTATATACGGAATTTATATCCTTACAAAGATTTGAAAATAAGTGACTGTTAAGGGCATGGCTCTTAATAAAATTAAACATAAAAAAACAAGTTTTTTTAACTGAAAGTAAGGAGTGACATTAAAATTTAAAACGAACAGAAATCATTCCGTGTATGAAGAAGGGGCTGTCCCCTCCTCAACGCATCGCTCTTTACGCTAAAGTTTTTTATTGTTTAAAAAAATAAAGTTATGAGACAGAGTCAAACTTTAGCGTAAAGAGCGAGGTGTTGAGGAAGGGACAGCCATTTTCCTATACGGAATAATTTCTGTTCGTTTTAAGTTTTAATGTCGCTCCTTACTTCCAATTAAAAAAAGAATTTTTTTTTATTTAATTTCTGAACGTTTTTGAATTAATGCAGCTTTGATTTTGGCTCACCGCAAATCAAGGCCGTATCCAGGGGGGGGGGGGGTTACCCGGTTTGAGCCCCCCCCCCGAAATGTTTGACCGAGTCGAAAATAAGTCGAAAATTAGTAAAACCTAGGTAAAAATCAGTAAAAGTAGTCGAAAACTGAGTAAAAAATTAGTAACCCCCCCCCTCCGAAAAAAATCCTGGATCCGCCCTTGCCGCACATGAATAATTAAAACGAAATTTGTATATTAATTTTCCTTTTTTTTGGCTAAATTGCTTTCTCGAAATTTTTATCTTGCGTAATTTACGAATTAACTCACGTAACGAACTTCTATGTTCGTATATTTTTATTACGTATATTAGGGGATTCGCCCTGATAGTTCTGATGAAGGCACAAAAAACACTATAGCTTAAGGAGCGAGGTAATGACTAGGGGGCGAACCCAATATACGTAATAATTTCTGTTCGTTTTAAGTTTTGACGTTACTCCTTACTTTCAGTTGAATAAATTGTTTTTTTTATTTAATTTCTTATCCTTCTTTTAAATAATGCTGGGAAATCTGGTGCTCCCTTCATGGCAGTGTCCATTCCCCCATGAAAACTTCCTCCATGGAAAGTTCCTCCCACGTATCCCCCGACCCCCCCCCCCCCAAAAAAAAACTAACAAAAATCCCCCTGAAAACTTCTGTATATTTGCCAATAACCAGTTTGTAAACATTGGGCAAAGTTCATAACTTACAGACCTTCCCACGGGGACTGTGGGGGATTAAGTCATCCTCAAAGACATAGTTATTGTATTTGTCGACCATGCTGACCTTTCTTCTGGCAAAAAAATACGAAATTCCATAATTTAAAAATGCATCTGCTTTACAATATATGTCTTTTCCTGTAGAATTTTATAAATATTTGACTTTCATTTTTAAAAATTTGACTTCAAAATCTCTTGCGACCCCATGATTTTGCTATGCAACCCCATTTGGGGTCGCGACCCATAGTTTAGGAAGGCCTGCCCTAAGCCGTTCCTGAGATACGCCCTTTTGGCAACCTGCATGCATATGGTGTGTTTTGATTTCGTTCAACAGCCCCCTCAACACTCCCAGTAAGTTTCCACTTAATATACTTAGCCTTTTTATATACTAAGGGTCAAACATGTCCACCTTTACTAATAACAATACAAGTGCTATATGTAAATAATGGGTGAATTACATAATTTACTGCCCTTGCCCCAAGGGCAGTAGGGGGGAGGCGAGGGTCTTCATCCCCAGATGCAAAGTTATTGGACCTTTCAACTACGCTGAATAAAAAGACAATTCAATTTTTTTTACCGGATATCTTTGGGAGAATAAGGGGCGCAGGGGGTCTGCATGCCCTCCAGTATCTTTTGATTCTTAAGAAGGGCTCTTAACTTTTAATTTTCTGTCGAATGAGCTCCATCCGAAGTGTGTACGACAAATATTTGCATACAATGTGCCTTGGTAAAAAAAAAACATATGGAGCTCACTTCGCTATTTGTTTATTCCGTGCTATTGCACTGCCTAGGATTCTCGTAGTTTTGCCATCCCCCGTAATAGGTGATTTCGAAGCTTAAAGGGCCAATTTTTGAAGAAAAGAAACTGTTCTTAACCCTGAACATGTAGGTTGGGTTTTGTGGTAGGTCTTATTCCTTGCTAATTTGGTGTGTATGGGCCGCGTTTTGGGGTACAGGTGTCCTTTACATCTCTATCGTACTACAGGAAAATCCCTAACTACACCTCAAGATGGTG
This sequence comes from Artemia sp. Qi Xiang Cuo, assembly GCF_049724085.1. Taxonomy (NCBI): domain Eukaryota; kingdom Metazoa; phylum Arthropoda; class Branchiopoda; order Anostraca; family Artemiidae; genus Artemia; species Artemia sp. Qi Xiang Cuo. Next base: position 34,306,025 of record NC_142804.1, read on the forward strand.
TAAGGATGAATCTTCCTATGGGCTGCTTATACCCAGTTCTAAGGTTTCTAACGCACTGGTGCGACTGAAGGTCTGATGAGCCATAGGTGAACAAAATTTCAAGAAACATCAGGAAAATGTTGGACTGAAAAAGATCAAGCTGGCTATGGTGTTCCCGGTAAGTAACACGCAAGGAAACCGGTGACCATTGAAAAATTAGCAAGGCGGTGCCGCATCAGTGAGAGTGAAGGTACTAAAGGAAAACCGAAGTGTACCGACCTGGAACGCATGAAATGCCAGAACAAAAATTTGCACTTTACTGAAAAAAATATAAACATTTTTACTTTTATAACTTTAATAAATCAAATAATTTTAACATTTTGATTACTAAATATCAGTATATGTATAATAAACTGACAATGCACATTCATTTTTATTTTTTCAGTAAAGTGCAAATTTTGTTCTGGCCTTGGGAAGGCATAGGGGTTTTGAGCCCAACTTATATATGCTCGTTTTGAGTTTGACTCGGTTATTTATTGTAATTTCTGTTCGTTTTGGGTTTCATTTATTTATCGATGCTGATTTGTGGTAGTTTCGACCTTGGTAGATTATTTGATTTTGTTTTTGCTCATTTTGTGTTTAATGGAGTTCTTTGCTTTTCTTTGGAAAACTTATTTTGTGGAAAAAGTTTTTTTAAATTAATTTCTGTTCGTTTTATATTGACATAGTCTTTTCAGGGAAAAGGAAAATATCATTTTAAATCTTTTCGTTTTTTAAGACTTTATAGTTCGGCCTGCTATTGGTATACTGGAGAAAATGTTCAACAATTTTTAACAACATACACCCTTTTGAAAATCTGGATAGAAATTGTACTGTTTAACTTAGTTTCATGCCTCCTCTGGCTGATTTGAAGTGGAAAACCTGACACCATTGTCAAAAAAATCTGTTTACTTTCTTTGATAGCTTGGATACACTTACACTATTTTGATTTGGTTAAATTTTAAGAGCAGAAGTAGCCTCGAAGGTTTGAACATAATACCCTCAGTCGTTCTTGGGATACCGCTGAGACGCCTTATTGGGAATTAGCATTATCACAGTGCATTTTGATTTAATCTTAAGTCAACATTTAGTTTTTAAACATAATGGGCAAATGGGAGGGTGGGAGTGGAAGGGGACTTAGTTGTCCTCCAATGACTTTCGACTATTAAAAATTTCACTTTCGGCTATTTTCAATCGAATGAGCCCCTTTCAAAGTTCCCACGACAACTCCTTCGATACGAAGTGCCCTGGTCTAAACAACAAAAATATTAGTAATCACTTTCGACTATTAAAAAGGGCACTAGCCCCTTTAATTTTAAATCGAATGAGCCCCTTTCTGAAGTTTCTACGACAACATCTTCTATAAAAACCTTATATGCCTCCAGGGCATAACTTAAAACCCTTGCCCTGAGGGTTATGGGGGAGTGTCCTCCTCAAAAATATTTTTTCTATCTGGAAATCAACTACGCTGAACAAAATGGCTATCTAAAAATTTTGATGGGATGTGTTTGTGGGAATGATGGACGTTGGGGGGGGGGGCAAGGGGCCCTCCAATCACTTTCGACTATTAAAAAGGGCACTATCCCTTTGAATTTCCAATCGAATGAGCCTTTTTTGAAGTTTATACGACAACACCTTCTATAAAAACCTTATATGCCCCCAGGGCATAACTTAAAATCCTTGCCCTGAGAGTTGTAGGGGAGTGTCCTTCTCAAAAACATATTTTCTATCTGGAAATCAACTAGCCTACGCTAAACAAAATGGCTATCTCAAAATTTTGATTGGATGTGTTTGGGTGAATGATGGACGTGGGGGGGGGGGGGGCTAGTTGCCCTCCAATCAGTTTCAACTATCAAAAAGAGCATTAGCCCTTTCAATTTCAAATCATATGAGCCCCTTTTGAAGTTTCTATGACAACACCTTCTATAAAATCTTTATATACCCCAGGACATAACTTAAAACCCTTGCCCTGAGGGTTGTTGGGGAATGTCCTCCTCAAAAACATATTTTATATCTGTAAATGAACTACGCTGAACAAAATGGCTATCTCAAAATTTTGATTGGATGTGTTTGGGGGAATGATAGGCGTGGGGGAGGGGCTAGTTCCCCTGCAATCCTTTTCGACTATTAAGAAGAGAACTAGCCCTTTTAATTTCCAATTGAATGAGCCTGTTTTGAAGTTTCTACTACAACGCCTTCTTATAAAAACCTTATATGCCCCCAGGGCATAACTTAAAACTCTTGTCCTGAGGGTTGTGGGGGAGTGTCCTCTGGAGAAGTGTCCTCCTAAAAAAGATATTTTCTATCTGGAAATCATCTAGCCTTCGCTGAACAAAATGGCTATCTCAAAATTCTGATTGGATGTGTTTTGGGGAATGATGGGTGTGGGGGGCTATTTGCCCTCCAATTACTTTCAACTATTAAAAAGGGCACTAGCCCTTTGAATTCCCAATCGAGTGAGCCTGTTTTGAAGTTTCTACGGCAACACCTTCTATAAAAACCTTATATGAACCCAGGGTAACTTAAAACTTTTGCCCTGAGGGTTGCGGGGGAGTGTCCTCCTCAGAAACATATTTTCTATCTGGAAATTATTTACGCTGAACAAAATGGCTATCTCAAAATTTTTATTGGATGTGTTTAGGGGAATGATGGGCGTGGGGGGGGGGGTTAGTTGCCCTCCAATAACTTTTAAAAAGGGCACTAGCCCTTTGAATTTCCAATCAAATGAGCCTGTTTTGAAGTTTCTACGTCAACGTCTTCTATAAAAACCTTATATACCCCCAGGGCATAACTTTAAACCTTTGCCCTGAGAGTTGCGGGGGAGTGTCCTCCTCAAAAACATGTTTTCTATCTGGAAATCAACTACGCTGACCAAAATGGCTATCTCACGATTTTGATTGGATGTGTTTGGGGGAAAGTTGGGCGTGTGGGGGGGGGGGGACTAGTTGCCCTCAAATCACTTTCGACTATTAAAAAGGGCACTAGCCCTTTGAATTTCCAATCGGATGAGCCTGTTTTGAAGTTTTTACGACAACACCTTCTATAAAAAGCCTCATATGACCTCAGGGCACAATTTAAAAACGGTGCCCTTAGGGTTTTGTGGGAGTGTCCTCATCAAAAACCTAATTTCTATTCGGAAATAAACGACGTAGACCAAAATGGGTATCTCACAATTTTCAGTGGATGTGTTTGGGGGAAAGACGGGCGTGGGTGGGAGAGGAGGGGGGGGCTAGTTTCCCTCCAATCCCTTTCGACTATTAAAAAGGGCACTAGCCCTTTGAATTTCCAATCAAATGAGCCTGTTTTGAAGTTTCTACGTCAACGTCTTCTATAAAAACCTTATATGCACCCAGGGCATAACTTTAAACCTTTGCCCTGAGAGTTGCGGGGGAGTGTCCTCCTCAAAAACATGTTTTCTATCTGGAAATCAACTACGCTGACCAAAATGGCTATCTCACGATTTTGATTGGATGTGTTTGGGGGAATGATGGGCGTGTGGGGGGGGGGGGGACTAGTTGCCCTCAAATCACTTTCGACTATTAAAAAGGGCACTAGCCCTTTGAATTTCCAACCGAATGAGCCTGTTTTGAAGTTTCTGCGACAACACCTTCTATAAAAGCCTTATATGTCCCCAGGGCATAACTTAAAACCCTTGCCCTGAGGGTTGTGGGGGAGTTTCCTCCTCAAAAACCTATTTTATATCTGGAAATCAACTACGTTGATCAAAATGGCTATCTCACAATTTTGATTGGATGTGTTTGGGAGAAAAATCGGCGTGGGTGGGAGGGGGGGGGCTATTTGCCCTCCAATCCCTTTCGACTATTAAAAAGGGCACTTGCCCTTTGAATTTCTAATCGAATGAGCCTTTTTTGAAGTTTCTACGACAAAGTCTTCTATAAAAACCTTATATGCCCCCAGGGCATAACTTAAAACCCTTGCCCGGAGGGTTTTGGGGGAGTGTTGTCCTCAAAAATATATTTTCTATCTGGAAATCAACTACGCCGAGCAAAATGGCTATCTCACAATTTTGATTGGATGTTTTTGGAGGAATGATTGACGTGGGGGGGGCTAGTTGCCCTCCAATCACTTTCGACTATTATAAAGGGCACTAGAACTCTCGATTTCCAATCGAATGAGCCTCTTTTGAAGTTTTTACGACGACCCCTTCTATATTAACTACCCTGCTTTAAAGAAAAAAAAATAATAAACTGTACATTGTGTCAACATTGATCTTGTATGCCCTCGGGCATAACTTAAAAACCTTGCCCCGAGGGTTTTGGGACAGTGTCCTCCTCAAAAAGATATTTTCTATCTAGAAATCAACTACGCTGAACAAAATGGCTATCTCAAAATGTTGATTGGATATGCTTGGGGGAATGACGGGCATGGGGAGGGGGCTAGTTACCCTCCAATCACTTTTTACTATTAAAAAGGGCACTAGCCACTCCAATTTCCAATCGAATGAGCCCTTTTCGAAGTTTCTACCTCAACTCCTTCGATTCGAAGTGCCCGGGCATGGAGAAAAAAAAACACATTGTACCCACATCGTTCTTTACTTAGGCAGCGCTAGCGCGCTGCTTATGACTATAATGCGAAGATTGGTCTGGTTCGAGTCTTCTGAACATGTTAGACCACACGTAAGTGGGATTCAATGTTTTAATGGTACGGGCTTATTCAGATGGCATTGCATAATAACCAATCCAGATTGAACACATTCTTCCACACGGAGATTCTCAAACTTTCACATTGAAATCGAGATTCGGCCACACTATCTACCAGTTGATTACATATTGGACCGACAAAGATTGGGATAACGGCAGTCAACTGTCAGATGTTCAGAGCAGCCGACACTGGGTGAAGTAATAGTTTGTGCCGTTTTCTTCTTGTTGCTACATTCAAGATGAAGCTACTAAATTATGAGAAATCCACACTACCACCTAGATATGACACTAAAAAATTCAAAATCCCAGAATTCAGAGCAAAGTAAGAATGCCAGCCCAAAAGAAGAAGATAAGAAGAGGACATGGTCGAACAGCAAAGATGTTAAACAAGATGTAGCTGCTCAAGTTCTTAGAAATCTTGCAAATGGTAATAAGATGTGGGGCAAGGCTTTAACACTCACTTTCCTGCATGAGAAAAAAAACAGCACATCATACAAGATGCTGTTCAGAGAAATCTGCAAGAAATCAGATCAGCTGGCAAGTAGAGAAGTGAATACCTTCTGGTCATAGCTGGCTTCAGATTTAGAAGAGGCGGCATCTAGAAATGTGAACCATGAACCGTGTTGGATGAGTGCTGCGAAGTGAAAATTTGGCGTATAGTGAACAAACCTCTAAAAATGTACTGAACAAACCTCTAAACAGACACCTATTATATTTGCATGTGTTGTGCTTTATGCAACATGGCACCCTGTATAAAATACGCAGCCCTTTTCTTTTTCCTTCTTATCGCTCTTTCTTACCGTTGTTTTATTAAGTGCATTTCTACAGGCGTATATTACTGTTAGAACTACATAAATCCCTCTTTTTGAGTTTTGGATTTGGCTCAAACCCTGAAACGACGTGAAAATATGTAGTTTAAAGCTATGTTTGTATACAACCCATGTACTGAATTTGGCACAGTTGTACATCTTACTATAACTCTTTCTATGATTATTTGAAAAAAACTACGTTTTCTAAAGAGTTAAAGAGGCTGAGTCAAAAGTTCGAACATTAAAACGTACAGTGATTAGGTGATACAGTTGGGGGGCTGCCACCTCCCAAACTCCCCGCTTTCGCAGCATTTAAATAAAAAAAAGTTTTTTAAACTGAAAATAAGGAGTGACATTAAAACTTAAAACGAACAGAAATTATTCTGTATATGAAAGGGGCTGTTCCCACCTCAACGCCGCGCTCTTTACGCTAAACTTTTTATTGTTTAAAAAAAGAGTTGTGAGAAAGTCAAACTTTAGCGTAAAGAGCGAGGCGTTGAGGAGGGTACAGCCCCTTTCATATACGGACTAATTTCTGTTCGATTTAAGTTTTAATGTCGCTCCTTACTTTCAGTTTAAAAAACTTTTTTTTTACTTAATGTCTGCGAAAGCGGGGGGTTTAGGAGGCGGCAGCCCCCCAACTGTACCTCCTAATCCCTGTACGTTTTAAGGTTCGAACTTTTGACTCAGCCTCTTTAACTCTTTAGAAAACGTAGTTTTTTTAAATAATTTCTGCACATTTTTGTACAGTTCATTATTTATTATTGCTTGACTAACTGTTAGCTGATCGTGTCAGGAGTTAAAGTTGGGGGGCTAACGCCCCCCAAACCCCCTGCTCTTTAAGATTAAGGAGGCACACTTGTGCCTCTTTAAAGAGTTCTTCTGGAGACGCCTGTTGAGAAGAAGGATTTAATAGATTGGATTTAAAAAAGAAACTGAGTTTCTTTTTTAAACTTTAAATTCAATATGTAAAAAAAAATTTCCCTGACAGGGAATCGAACCCGGGTCTTCCGCCTGACAGTCAGGAGTAGCAACCACAGTACCAAAGAGATATATTACATTATTTTTATTCTCTGCCATGTATTTTTGACGCAAGCAAATCCCCACAAAACTTGATATTTGGTTTTTTGAAAACAATGATCGGATTGAGCTGAAATTTCGAGAATAAGCTTCCGTATCCTAGGAAAGCTTATTCTCTATTTTTCAGTCCGATCAAACCAATTTAAAGGGGGGCTGTTGATGAAAAATTTAATTTGTGCTCTAGTAGGAAACCGAGGTTTTCGTACATATAAATTCCGAGGAAAATTTTTTCAGTCTGAAAATATACAGAGGACTTAACAGGTCAAATTCTGCTTCGAATTAGTTCTCATTCACCCGGATCTGTTGCCCACTGTGGCCTGTAGGCGTGGCTGAAAAAAAAAGAGAAATTAACTTTAAGTGGCTATATTTGGTTTTTGGAAAACAGGGAAGGAGTGATCGGTTTGAGCTGAAATTTCGAGGATAAGCTCCCGGGCCCTAGGAAAGCTTAACCTGTAAATTTCATTTAAATTTCAATTCGTTGCCCAATCGGACAACGTTAAAGGGGGGCTGTGGTCGGAGGGCCGAAACTTCCGGCCCACTCTTACCCATGAAGATAAAGTCGGAGGGGGGTAAAATTTTGCACGTTTCTTAGTTGGAGCTTGGGATACAAAATGCGATCACCGCTGTCTCTCTGCGACCGCTAGGACCGGAAATCGCTTAACATTGTGGTGGGTCGCCTCTTTATAGAGGCACAAGTGTGCCTCCTTGATCCTTAGAGAGCTGAATTTGAAAAAGAAAAGGGATATCACCATAAAAACTGTGAAAAGGCCAGATAGAACTATCTTTACAGAATGACTAGAAATAAGGTACTGGCGGAAGGGGTATTTCAAGGATCTGTTCTATAGGAGAAGCTAGGCTACACCCCAAACTTTCTCCGTTGAATACAACCAAAATATACAGCCAGGAGCTCCATCAATAGTGGAGCAGCATTCTTGCGGTTTATCTCGACCTTCAATACAGGAAGTCAGAAATGCCGAGAAGGATCAAAAATATAAGGCTCCTGGTGAAGATTTGCTATCGGCAGAAATTTCTATAGGGAACCATGCGCTCGTTGAAGCCCTATCGAACCTACTTAGTGATGTATGGGACGCATTCAGCTTTGCCATAATCCCTATGTTCAAGAAATGAGATTATAAAATTATCGGGGAGACTAAAACTACCTATTGAGAGTTTGGAAGAATTCAAATATATAGAGTCACTGCTAGATGCTACGAGTGGAGCCTCTAATGAGATTTAAGGTAGAATTAGCAAAGCTTCGTCTTTGTTCGGCTTGTTCCACAAACCTATGAAATAGAAAAGGCATCAACTCCGCGACAAAGTTCAGGATTTACTCGGCATGGTTACTTTAATTTTATTCGAGACCTAGCTCTTCAGGGTGGAAGAAGTGCGCCAGCTTGATATTCTTGACTAAAAATATCTATGGACATTATAAGCGTAAAAAGTTGTCGCCAAGGACCATCAACCAATAGTTGATGAAAATACACGTACAAAAGTTTGAAATTTTCACCATGGACCGGAGAGGCACCTCAAGTGGCTAGGCCCCATAATGACCCTCGCACGCCGGGCACTGTTAGTAATCCCTCCCTTTTCATGAAAAAACAAAACAGAAAAAGGTAGCTAGATTAAATTTCCGGGTAAAATGGTCAAAAAGGGTTTTGAACCGCTTCGGGAATTTTGAGAGCATAGTCATAAGTGGAAAAAAGCATGGCTCGAGCTTATTTTGCCACAAACGAAAGTAAGAACCCAATAGAAGGATTTGGTCCTGCAGATTCTTGACGGCAGGTTGGGCGTTGGGAATGTGTATCGTCTTAGGTAAGCAAGTAATTATTATTAAAAAGCATATTTGACACTAATCTAGGAATAATATATTTTATTTCCTTTTGAGGTTAGTGTTATGTAGTAATCATAACTGGGCCATCTAATAATTTCCGGCAAATTGATATTTAAACTGGGAGTATCAGCATTGCATATCACTAGCGGCTGCTGATTAGTTATCCATAGGCAATATGTTTATTCTATATGTTTATTCAAAGAGAAGGCTACTCTCCTAGAACAAGAAAAAAATGTGTCAACCCCTGTGTATTGGTAATGTTTGAAACCAACCTGACAATTTCTTAGAAATCCTTTGTATCCCCTGATTGCTATTATTCCGTATACCAAATTAATTTACGTTCAACAGTGCAACAAGCGTAAATTATTTCTAGAATAGAAACGTGCTTAAGTAAAATCTTGTTTCCACTTAAACGTAACATTTCTAACAAGAAATTTTAAAAAATATGTCCAAAAAGTAAAGGGTAAAAAATGAGCTCGTCCAGTTTTTCATTTTAAATCAATGCTTCCCTAACAACCACCGAGAGAAACTAAGCTGGTACAGTTCGATTAGCTCTTTTTCACTATTTTTTCGTTAAAGTACAACCTGGTCATAAAATGAAAGCAATATTTGGAAGACCTCCCATGGGACATTCCCGTCCTATCGGTTCTGTCCAGTCGTTTCTCCTTGCGAAGTATTATTATTTCCTTTGTCTGACAAAGAACAGCTTAAATATTCTTTTTTGTCATTATTTCTCAAGAATTTATACAAAAATAGACAGTGATATTTCAAAAGGTTTCGGTATTTCGGTATTAGTTGATTTCGGTATCAAAGGCATTCCTATAAGCAAGGAAAAAATTAGCAACGCCTTCTAGAAAAATGATTAACTTGTACAAATATTGAGAGCCAAACAAAATATTGGTAACCAATTAAAAGGATAGATCTTCTGTGCTCAAGTTTAATGCCTAAAACTCATAGCCACATCTTTCGAACATATCACAGTTACGCACAGCTTCAGCGCCAACTATGTATTCTCTTCGTAATTCCTTGCGTTGAGCAGTGTGCAACTTTCAAGCACAAAGTCCGTGACAAATGGATCAGAGGAAAACTTTAAGATATATTTTTTGAAAACGAAAAAAGATGGAAAATTGCAAGAGCAATTTTCCTATCCCTAAGATACAATTGACAAGAAATGCAAAGAAGTAGTGTCAGTAAAACAAATGGTTAGGAATAGATTAGTGTTGATACAAACTTGTTAAAAACCAATTTCTCGCCATTTTAATTTTTATTTTGTTTCTATACCACGAGCTCGACGTTAAAATCAAGAAAAACACATATTATTCATAAATCTTGGCCTTCATTTTAATAACAGGTATGACTATTGTGTGGCTGGCATGAATGGTAATACATAAATATCATTCTACAACAACATCGCATACCACTAGTAGAAGTATCATTTTGTAAGTTAACTTGATGGTTGAACAGCTTGATACTTTTTTATGAATGCAAAAAAAGAGAGGGAAATATTAAATGAAGTAAAATACGCGTTGGTGTTGGGGAAAGAAGGGGCTATGTGTGGTTTCTGGGTATTAGTCAATTTAGAAGCGCTGGCTTAGCAAAGCGAGGCCATCTCCCCAAGCATTATTTGTCTACTTTTTTGTCCATAGGTCATCACATGGAATTCAATACTCGTAGAAAGATTGAAAAGAGGTCATCCAGCCAAGAATTGTAAGTTGTAGTGCTCTTTCGACGGTTGAAACCAGTCAAAGTTAAAAAATGTATTTTTTTTTAAGTCTCAAGTGAGAAAAATCCCCGCTTTGTAGCTGATTCAGGAATAATAACTGTTATTTCAGTTAATCTGAATAGTAAAATGTTACTTTGAAAACGAATTTAAAGGAATTCTGAAAGACCCGGAAACTCTTAAAAAATTTCACCGGGTAAAAACAAAAGTACGTAACTGGAATCTTTATTGTCGAAAAGCCTATTTAGGAATCTTACAGTCCCCCTTGAACACAGAGGAAAATTTCATTTCCACATGGATAGCACTGATGTGTCTTTTTTTTCTTGCTTTTTTGTCTTTACCGTTAAGAGGGCGCTGGAAAATTATAGAGAACTGTTTAATGGCTGATTAGAAGAGTTGTAAATATCTAGTTTCTTTTGTAATAAAAAGAAGATAATATTGTAATAAAATGTAATAAAACTTCATATACAAGATGATATAACGCACGTATCTTTTGACAAGAGAAATGATCATGGTTTGCAGCGACAGCTGCAACCTAGGAAAGAACGAACCACGACCTATAGTAACCAAATATTTAAAAATGTCTATTGAAACAACCGTCTAGTCAGAAAACATTGGCATTTTGTAGCTGATTCAGGAACGGTAACTAATATTTCGATTAGTCCTAATAGTAAATTGTTAATTTAAATTGATGAAAATTTAAACAGTAGCCTAAAAACCCCTTGAAAATGGCATCGCATTGAAGCGGAAAGCACACCCTTAGAATTGTCACTGCCAAAAACCCCGTAGAAAAAAAATTACAACCCCGCCCCTCCATCTTGAACAACAAGGAAAATCAATTTTTTGTATTGATAGCGCTGATGTGTACTTATGTGTCCTCTATTTTCTTCTTCACCACAAGCGGGGCGCTGAAACATCATAGAGAGCTGTTTAAGGTCTCATTTGAAAGGAAATTGCTATATCTATTTGTTTTTTTAAGTTGAAAATACATGATGTTTAAAAAAAAGTGCATTTTCAACAAAAACTGAAATTACTTTATGCAGTGACTTGGGCAAAAGTTATGACAACATGGTTCGTTCTGTCCTAAAACTTGCTATGAACACGCCAAATGATTTTTCCTTTGTGTTTTTTATCGAATGAGTTTGAGGAAAAGGGCGTGGGGGGTGGTTAATTGTCTATCGGTCTTTTTTGACTCTTTAAGAGTGAACTAGAACTTTCTATTTTCAATGAGCCCTATCTGAAGTTTATACGAGCATCCTTTCTATGAAAACGACATATGCCCACAGAGTATAAGTTGCAACGCCTGTCCCTGGGCCTTGGGGGGTTGTGTCGACCCCGTAGTTCTAATATCTGATGTTTGAACTGTTTTTTTTTTTTTTTTTTTTTTTTTTTTTTTTACAAAATGCTTACCTCAGATTTTTATCGGTTGGGTTTATCCATCCGATAAATCCAAAGGCGTGGAGGGCGGAAGGGGCTAGTTGTCCCCTGATCTTTTTTACTCAGAGAAAAAGAACTAGAACTGTTTATTTCCATTCAAATGAGCCCTCTCTAAAATTTATACGAGCATCCCCTTCATAACAATCATACACGGCCCCAGGATGTAGCTTACAATGCCTGCCCCCCGGGACCTGGGGGGTTGTGTCGACACCGGAGTTTTTCTTATCTAACCTTTGAATTATTTTAAAAAATGGCTTTCTCAAAATGTGTATCGGATGGGTTTGGGAAAAAAAGGTGGGCTAGGCTAGGGGCCCTCCGATCTCTTTTGAATCTAAAAAATTGAACTAGAACTTTGAATTTCCATTCAAATCAGCCCTCTATTAAGTTTATACGAGCGTCCCTTCCATAAGAACCATATATGTCCCAAGGGCATAACTTTCAACCCCTGCCCCCGGGACGTGGGTGATCGTGTCGACACCGGAGTTTTTTTTATCTGACCTTTGAACAATTTTTAACAAAATGGCTATCTCAAAATTTTTTATAGGGTGCATTTGGGGGAAAAGGGGCGTAGGGGGGGATAGTTGCCCTCTGATGTCTTTTAACTCTTAAAAACTGAACTAGAACTTCCAATCAAACGAGCCCTCTCTGAAGTTTATACGATCATTCCTTTTATAAGAACCATATACGCCCCAAAGACAACACTTACAACGCCTACCTTCCGGGCCCTGGGTGGTTGTATTGACACCGGAGTTTTTGTTACCTATTTTTGAACAATTTTTAAAAACTGGCTATCTCAAAATTTGTAGCGGATGGGTTTGGGGAAAAAAGGGCATGGGGGCACTAGTTGCCCTTAAATCTCTTGACTCTTAAAAAGGGAACTAGAACTTTGAATTTCCAATCAAATGAGCCCTCTGAAGTTTATACGAGCATCCCTTGCATAAGAACCATACATAACTTTAGGGCATAATTTTGAACGCCTTCCCCCAGGACCTGGGGGGTTTTATAGACACCGGAGTTTTTCTTATGCGACTTTTGAACTATTTTTTTTTTTAAACAAATGTCTATCTTAAAATTTTTATCAGATGGGTTTGGAAAAAGAAGGCGTGGGGGAGGGGCTACTTGCCCCCGGATCTCTTTTGAAATTAAAAAATGAACTCAAACTTTCAGTTTCCAATTCAATGAGCCCTCTGTGAAGTTTATACGAGTATCCCTTTCATTAGAACCATATATACCCCTGAGCATAACTTACAACACCTGCCCCCTGGTCCAGGGGGGTTTTTTCGACACCTGAGTTTTGTTATTAGACTTTTGAACAATTTTTAACTTAATGGCTATCTCAAAATTTTTATCAGATGCAATCGGGAAAAAAGGGACGTGGGGAGGGGCTAGTTGCCCTCCAATCTCTTTTGACTCTCAAAAACTGAACTAGAACTTTCAATTTCCAACCGCATGAGCCCTCTGAAGTTTCTACGAGCATCCCTTCCATAAGAACTATGCATTCCCACAGGGCATAACTTACAACGCCTGCCATCGGGCCCTGAGGGAAGGGTTGTGTCGACCCCGGAGTTTTCGTTATATGGTCTTTTAACTTTAAAAAAAAAGGCTATTTCAAAGTTATTATCAGATGGGTTTGAGAAAAAAGGGCGTGGAGGGGGGGGCTAGATGCCCTCCAATATCTTTTGACTTTTAAAAAGTGAAATAGAACTTTTAATTTCCAATCATATGATCCCTCTATGAATTTTATACGAGCATCCCTTCCATAAGAACCATATATACCCCCAGGGCATAACTTACAATGCCTGCCCCCGGGTCCTGGGGGATTGAGTCGACACCGGAGTTTTGTTATATGATCTTTGAACTATTTTTAACAAAAAAGATGTCTCAAAATTTTTATTGGATGCATTTGGGAAAAAAGAGTGTGGGGGGGGGCTGGTTACCCTCAGATGTATTTTGACTCTTTAAAAGTGAACTAGAACTTTCAATTTCCAGTCAAGTGAGTCCTCTATGAAGCTTATACGAGCATTCTTTCCATAAGAACCATATATGCCCCAAGGGCATAACTTATGACCCTTGCCCTGAAGACTGTGGGGGGGGGAGTGTCCTGCTCAAAGGTATAATTTCCAGAATTTTCAATTACGTTAAAAAAATGGCTACCTCAAAATTTTGATTGGATGTGTTTGGGGAAATTCTGGGCGTGAAAGGGGTTTTAGTTGCCTTCCAATCACTTTCGACGATTAAAAAGGACACTAGCCATTTAAATTTCCAATCGAATGAGCCCTATTTGAAGTTTCTACGACAACGCTTTCTATAAAAAAACTTATTTGCCCCCAGGGCATAGCTTAAAACCCTTGCCCTGAGGACTATGGGGGGTATTCATCCTCAAAGACCTAATTTTCCAGAATTTTCAACTACGTGAACAAAATAACTTTCTCAAAATTTTGATTGGATGTATTTGGCGAAAAGTTGGGCGTGAGACGAAGGTTAGTTGCCCTCCAATCACTTTCGACTTTTAAAAAGGGCACTAGCCCTTTGAGTTTCCAATCGAATGAGCCCTCTTTAAAGTTTCTACGACAAAGATTTTTATAAAAACCTTATATTCCCCCAGGTCATAACTTACAACCCTTGCCCTGAAGGCTGTGAGGGAAGTGTCCTCCTCAAAAACATAATTTCTATCTGGAAATTAAGTACGTAGAACAAAATGGCTATCTTAAAATTTTAATTGGATGTGTTTGGGGAAAGGGTGGGCGTGGAAGGGGTGTTAGTTGCCTTCCAATCATTTTTGACCCTTAAAAAGGGCACTAGAACTCTCGATTTCCAATCGAATGAGCCCCCTCTGAAGTGTATACGATGACCCCTTCCATATGAAGTGCCTCAGGGAAAAAAATAATAATAAATAAATAAACAATAAAACATTATCCGTATGGCCTTTACTATAGGCAACGCTTTAGCGTTGCCTCTGATTAGTCTTACTAACCCCTCACTGTTAAATCAAGAGTTATTGACAGATGGTTTGTTTTTTGTTGTTTCAAAATCCTTTCGTCGGCTAATATCCTTTGTTCATCAACGTGAAACTTTTTGAGGTTGTTAAAATGATAAAGAAATTTAAATACTTTGTTATAACTCAATTGATATAACCTTGATAAGGGCTTAGTTTTTTGTACATGTACTTTGATTATTTGCAAATCTGTCATCGATTATTTTAACACAGATGACTTAGTAAGACCATTTAATTTGCCATTTTTATTTTACTACGGTTGTAAGGACTTGATGGAGATTTTTTTTTTTAAACTAACCCTTTGGAGCAAATTAAGGAACTTTTCGAGGAGATGAAGGGAAATAAATTGCCCCCTGTGGCCCTTGCCCCTCGCCCCCTAAAAAATCAGAACTATCTAGATTCCCCCGTGCGCTGAATGCCTCATAGACCCCCCCCCCTCAAAAAGAAAAAAAGAAGTAAAAATGTAATTATCTAACTCCCCCTGACCTCCTGACCCTCCATGGCCTGTACCCCCCTCCAGACAAAAAAAAAACTGCTTGTTAACGATAATTTAACCCAGAACTTATGGAATTGGCCCCTTATCATTTATAGCCCATAACCAACACTCATTCTCCTTCCGCCTCTTTAAAAAAGACCATTTTGAGAAAATTAGTTTGAATCTTGAGAAATAAGGAACCTTCATGTCTCAATTTGTATCTTATGGCTAAAAAGTATATCTCGAGTAACTAGTGCATCCTGGGCATTTCAAATGCATTCGCTTGCAATATATCTTATTTTCTGACTATTGTTAGATTGTGTTAAGTAACTTAGGTTTTAGTTTTGAGAAATAAGATACCTTCATGCCTCTACACTACACTTTAATTTCTCGGCCGACAGGCCGAGAACCAATTCATGCCTCAGCTGGCATCATATTCCTAAAAAGTGTATCCTGAGTAACTTGTGGACTATGAATCTTTCGAACGCATACGCTTGAAATATATTTGATTTTATTACCATTGTTAGATCGTTTTAAGAAACTTAGGTTTCAATCTTGAGAAATAAAGTACCTACGTGCCTAAGTGACATCCTATAGCTAAAAATTGTATCTCTAGTTAAATTGTGGATCATGGGCATTTTAAACGCATCCGCTTAAAATATTACTATTGTTAGATCGCTTTAAGGAACTTGGTTTCAATCTTGAGAAATAAGACACCTTCATGCCTCAACCGGCATCAAATACCTAAAAAGTATATCTCGAGTAACTTGTGCACTATGGGCGTTTCAGATAATTGAATCGCCGACAATAATTGTTAAGTAGGTATTCCACCCCCACCCTATGGAACATCTCTTATTCCGTTTCAACACCCAACCCTCATTCCAAGGTGACCCAGGTAAAGAGCTGGGTCACCTTGTGAAAAAAGGGTAAAACCTGTTATTCTATTAGTACAATTTAAAATGAAAATGTTTCCACATCAAGATTTTTTCTGGAAACATTTTTTAGTTTTCTACCATATGATTCTTCCTCTCTGTAAAGACTCAATATTCGATCGTTTTTTTCAGCGGGCATTCAGCATAAGAGAAAATATTTAGTTAAGGTTGCTAGTTACTTTATAAACAAATGCTGCATGTTTTTGATCAGTATTGATGTTGCTTTGGTAGAATAAACACTTATATCTTATTGTTAAAGGGAAGGTGAATTACCGCAAGAAAGTGTGTGTACATGATAGAGATATCGTAGCATTGAATCTAACTAACAAACAAATATCTGAACTATGAATCAAGCCCTAGATCATCTGAACCGTATGCCTGCCTTGTCATAGAAGTAAGAGATTAAATTTCATTTAAATTCCAAAAGAATTAAAGTGTGGTAACGGCAGATAAGCAAGAGTAACATCTTTAGAGGAGGTAGTGTTCAAAGATAATGTAAGCATAAAACTAATAGTTGGCAATGACGGCAAGATTCTTGCTAGTGCTTCTGGTATTATGTTAGTGGTTGATAAATCAATTCATTATCGTTCTGATATTACCATTCAAATGCAAGACAGGCATACTGTTGTAGCAGCGTCATAAGCCATATTTAGTCTATTTGCTGGAATTTTTACCTATGAAAAATAATGTAATAACAGTTCAATTTGTCTGGAGTTTAATGCGGTTGATTACAAAATTATATATAAATGGAGTTTAATGCGCTTGATTTCAAAATGATATATGAACACATAACACTAATCCAAGTGGCTGCCCTAAGAAAGACATGTAATAAACACTTAAAAGAAAAAAGTCTTGACAAACAAACAGAACAACCAGAAAGGGGAAATAAAACAACCAATTTATGACCAATTTATAATCATGAAAATAAAAACAAATATGCAAAAATAACGATAGTAATAATGATAATAATGGTAATAGTATCTTGAAGTTTATCCTTGTAACTCGAAGAAATAATTCGATTAATTTATCTTGTGTTCACGTTTTAAGAACAAGCTGTTTGGCAAGTTTTTATGAACTCATTTTACAATCACTCGACAAATTGTTATTATTATTATTATTATTATTATCATTACTTATTGGGGAACCCGTCATACAAAAAAGGAAAAGACGGAGCAATAAGCGAAAAAAAAAGAATTGCATATAAACTTAGCAGCTATACATGTGGTTTTTAGTGAAGAACACTGGAGCTAAGATCTAAATCAGCTCTTAGAACAAATTACAAAACGAGAAAAAAAACTCAATCAAACACTGCACTGCAGGTACGTGACATGTTTCTTTTTTTAGGCTCCTAAATACTGAACAAACACAAGGAATATGAAGATCATTGCATGCAGCCGCAATTGGTAAGAAAATATAAACCAAACAATCTTTAGTGAATTAAAAATAAACAGTAGATAATCATATCAACTAGTGTAAATATTACAAGAAACAATTAAACGACACTTTTGCCCATTGGTCTTGAACTCAGATCACTCTCAACAAAATGATTCATTTACTCCGATATACATAGATATCAGAAACAAGGAAATTATTCAATCACGGATCCTTTTACATATTTACTTAAAGCAATATGCTTAAAAGAACCGATAACCAATAAACAGATAATGTATTACTAATATACGCAATATATTATCAGAGAAAAATTGACACCAAAATTGAGAATAAACAGCGTCACTCAAATTGGGCTCATACGAAAAGAGACTAAATCATCAATCAGTTTAAAAAACTGCAACAATTACATTAAGCGCGAAAACAAAGTCTAAAAAAAGACGCATCAAACACATCTTAACTACTGGGCCAGTACTGACGACCAAGGATGGTTCCACTTCGTTAAACGGGAATTATAAGCACGAATATGCTTTTCCACGGCTATACTGGGGTCAGCAATGCTGAATTTTCTAATTAGATAAGAATTGCACGTCCAAGAGGGAAAACATAAAAGATATTTTGCAAACCGGAAGAAAACTGAAGGAATTTTTTTACTTGTCAGAATTTGTGAGCATTTTCCGAAACGGCGATATGTACAGATAATGTGGTAGAGCAACAGAGTTAAAAAGTTTCTAAAGAAGACGGCGGTTGAAGCGTAACTTATAAGTTACAAAAGAAGCATATGATAACCCAACTCTACGTTCAATGTGAGCAATTAATAATTGTCGCGTGTGCATTATTGACGAACCAATAGGAAGACAGAGGTAGGTGATATGATATACTGGCATAATCCTACTATTTCCGAGAGGAATATCCCTAAGTGACGCTTGCTTCCAGTTGAAGAATACAACTTCGCACTTTTCAGCATTGAACTGAAGACCTAGTTTTGCATACTCAGATTGTAGCGTTGCGAAAATCTCGCTTATGCGCTGGATAGTGCGGCTCAAATTCAGAACGTCGTCTGCATAACATACGAGAGATAAATCAAGACCGGCAAAGATGAAATATGTGGGAACGGCTAACTGTACATCAAAAACTCCATTATTGAAGAGTGAAGGGGAAGAAAAAGCACCTTGACGGGTACCTTTTTGACATTGACAAAAATATTAGGGGTTGATGCGTAGACTTGAGAGCCGTCAACTTTAGCTATTGGGTGAAGTATCAGGCGAACTTTAAGACTATAATACATGTCTCGAACGGCGCTGATATATGAACGGCTCACTCCACTTTCTGCTCATGGAGTAGCTTAGTGGCGCGAATGACAGAGTCAAACGCTTTACGAACATCATGCCCGGCCAACACGAGAGTTTCACCTTATGCATCAGCATCGATAAATGCGTTTGTGACAACCGACAAAGCGCGGGCACAGCCGAGACGTGGCTGGAATCCAAATTGGTAAGGTGGAACATAGCATTTCGTGTTCAGATGGTCAATGAACAGAAGTTCAAGAAGCTTACAGAAGTTAGTACCCACTGTTTTAGGGCGGAAGGACGAGCACTGGGTAGTGAGTTTAACTTTCTTTGGAATTGGAGTGAGATCTCCGATTGAGAAAGAAGAAGGTACAACTCATTGGGTAACAATCATCTGCATCAAAAGAGCAATATGGTTTACCAGCAGCTTGCTTCCATGCAGAATGTGACGAGCGCTCATTTTATCGATGCCAGAAGATTTCTTACGTTTTAGGCATTGGATTGCTCCCGGTACAGAATCAACGAAATTGTCGGTTGGACAACTAGACAGAAATTTATCAAGCTTATCTTCATATTCAGACTGTAGGGTGGCATCTGGTGAGGAGAATTCAGCAGAGAAGTTTGATTTCCATTCGGACTCAGGAATAACTTGAGCAGATAGGCCAGCGCTAGGAGGATCTCTTGATACATTTCTCCAGAAGGAAAGTTGGGAAAGAGAAACTTGGTGGGACGTCTCTTCAACTATCTGGTTCATGTACATAGATAGCTCTCTTGCAAACTTTCTTTTGGTAGAAAGAAGAATGCCAGAAACCCAGCCAAAGGGAGGACGAGCAGACTGGAGCCACAAATGGAACCAAAATTTTGATTCCTTCCAAGCTTCAACTAGGCTCAGATTACTGGACCAATGCTTTATGAAACCCCGACGTATACGTTTAAGAGGTATAGCAGGTTTTCTGCGTATTGCAGAGGATGGCAGACTTGTACAGGATAGATATTTAGTAACAACTGTATTTCATTTGCATCCACTTGCGGATTTTTCATGAGCAGCTGGAACGGAACATGAATTTTATGTACGAAAGAATTAGTAACTGCAGTAAAAAGATCATCTTGGATGTTTTCCCAATCCCTGTAAAATTGGCCGTGGGGCTGATGTAGTTTTGTAGTTGGAGTAGACTGAGCAGAGGGACAATAAATAGATGCAGATACTGGAAGGGGGTCTAATAGTTGGAAATCAGTAACAACATGAACAGGTGACACTTGGATATTTATAGAAGAAACTGCATGGCGGAGGTTCGACACGTTATTTGAATGGTGTGTGTAAGTGTAATCGAGATCATTTGGCAATATCCTAAGCCAATCGTTAAAAATACCAGACAAAATAGAAGTATACAATAACGAGGTGTCAGTGAAATTACAGTTAAAATCTCCTATAATAATACAACACTTACCTAACGGACGAATCTTTGAAAAGCAAGACTCTAGTTTCTCACACGCAGAAGTAAATAAAAATTCCGATCGGTCATTGCGGTAATCTGTCAGGAGATAGACGTTTACAATAAAATACTCTTTTACACGGACAGCAAGAAAAAATAACATGAATCAGAAACACTCGACCGGCATGAGGTCCTAACAAGCATCGCAATACCACCCGAGGGGTGGCCACTGGAAGCGGATCGTTTAGTGGGCACCGAATAGCTAGTAAAATTATTGTCAATTTTCAGAAGCCTAAACTAAGACTCGTAAAAAAAAATTCTTGCAAACACAATACGTCACAATTCGAAAGTAAACCTCTTATCAAAGGGAATTTGGACTAAAAGTCCACCATTAATATTCCACGAAAGTAAAGCTTGCGTAGTAGTAGACACATCCATATCATACCGTGGGCTTTGCTAGTTGACTGTTGTTATTAGGACACTTTACACTGTAGCAAGTATGGCCGGCAACTTAAACATTCAAGACAGAACATTTTTTCGAACACGGAGAGGCACTGTTGGAGGTATGATCAAATGATCCACAGCGAGAGCAGAGAGCCCGATTGGAGTACTTTGAGGCCAGATACCCAGTCTTATGACAAGAGAAACAACGCTTTGGGAGATATACATATGCTTGTGCAGAAAGCTTTTCGTAGCCAACTTTCACAGATACTTTCAAGAACTGATCCAGGTTTTGTTTCGACTGAAAGTAGACCTTGAACACTCGGGACTTTTCGCACTGTGAAACTTTCACGCAATTTGGTACAAAAGATTTTACTTGATTCTCATCGTACTCGATCGGTACGTCTTTCAGGATCCTTATAAAAAGCGGGGATTTCAAACTCACTGAGATACCTGAGGTACTGTTTTTAGCATTCTCGACAATTTTGTTCGCTGCACGCTTTGACTTAACAACAAGTTTTCATTCCGAAGCCGATTTTTTAGGTTCAGTTATTGCACCTGAAGCCTCAGGGCAAAGTTTATCGACGAAGTCCTTACGAGCATTAGATGGGGTCAGGTTTGCAGGACAGTTTTTTAGCACAACGGCAAACGTAGGAGCTGGGGCAGGATTAATGTTACGTTGGTATCAGTTCTAGCTGGCCACACAGGGCCTGAATGCGTAGCATTCTCTAAAAAGCGGTCAATTTTCCGAGAGAGTTCATTAACTTTCGAGACTAAAGTAGCCGAGACTGCCTCCCCGATTGTTGGGGTTTCAGAAGGCGAAAATATAACAAAAGTGGGAACAGGCAAGCTATCCTTTGCCGCCTGATTTAACTGTTTAAAATGTCAAACACATTATCTTCATCCTTTGCATGTTTCACACATCGGCTCTGAATATTCAGCTCCTTATACAGAAACTCTTTAGCACTGATAGTATTACCATGATAAAAAAAAACTCACAGCTTTTCGATCAAGCATTGATCTGGTGACAAAGTTCAGTAACGGATTTAAAATAATCGTCCTATTTTGATCGGTTGTTGCGCAATCTAATTATCATAGCCAGGGACAGTCGAGTATTCCAATAAAAAAATATATATGTAGTAGGTCAATGTAATATATAGGTCAAATAATATAATCCAAGTTCAAGGTGAACTATTTTCAAGTCCAAATCCGATTATGGAATTAATTCAATAAAAACATATTCAGTTTGATTGGAATACTGGACTGTCCCTGGCTATGATATTTATATTGCGCAATAACCGATTAAAATAGGAAGATTATTTTAAATCCGTTGCTAAGCTTTGTCACCAGATCCATGCTTGATGGCTCGGAAACTGATCTGATTATCGGAAAAGCTGTTAGTTTTTTTTGTTTATCATGTTACTATTATCAGTGCTAAAGAGTTCTTGCACGAGAAGCGGAATATTCAGAGCCGGTTTATGGAACAAGCGAAAGATGAAGAAAATATATTTGACTTTTTTTAACAGTTAAATCAGGCGGCAAAGGATAATCTGTCTAGTCCCACTTGTGTTGCTTCTTGCCTTCTGAAACCCCAACAAGCGGGTAGGTAGTTTCGGCTACTTTAGTCTCGAAAGTTAATGAACTTTCTCAAAAAATTGACTGCTTTTCTGAGAATGCACGCATTCGGGCCCTGTTTGGTTAGCTAGAATTGATACCAACGTAACAACCAACCCTGCTCCATCTCCTACCTTTGCCGTTATGCTAAAGAACTGCCCTGCAAACCTGGCTTCACCTAGTAATCGTAAGGACTTTGTCAATAAATTTTGCCCAAAGGCATCAGGTGAAATAACTGAACCTAAAAAACGGCTTCGGAATGGAAACTTGTTGTTAAGTTGAAGCGTGCAGCGAACAAAATTGCCGAGAATGCTAAGAACAGTACCTCAGGTATCTCGGTAAGTGTGAAATCCCCACTGGTTATAACGGTTCTGAAAGGCGTACCGACCGAATACGATAAGAATCAAGTCAAATCTCTTGTACCAAACTACGTGAAAGTTTCACAGTGCGGATAGTCTCGAATATTCAGAGGTCTACTTTGAGTCAAAACAAAACCTGGATCAGTTCTTGAGAGTGTCAGTGAAAGTTGGCTACGAAAAGCTTTCCGCACAAGCATTTATATAACTCCCAAAGGGGGGTGCTCTAATCAGGCCCTTATCTCTCGCTGTGGATCATGCAGTCACACCTCTAACAGCGCCTCTCTGTGTTCGTAAAAGATGTTCTGTCTAGAATTTAAATTTGCCGGCCATACTTGTTACAGTGTAAAGTGTCCCAATAACAAGGGTCCACTAGAAAAGCCCACCGTATAACATGGATCTCTCTAATACTGCGCAAACTGTACTTTCGTAGAATATTAATGGTGGACTTTAGTCAAACTTCCTGTGATAAAAGGTTTACTTTTGAATGGTGACATATTGTGCTTGCGAGAACATTTGTTGACGAGTTATAGTTTAGGCCTTCTGAAAATTGACAATAATTCTGGTAGCTACTCCGTACCCGCTAAACGATCTGCTACCAGTGGCCGCCCCTTGGGCGGTATTGCGATGCTTGTTAGGTCTTCGTGCCGGTTGAGAATTTTTGATTCATGTGTTTGTTTCTTGTTGTCCGTGTAGAAGAGTATGTTATTGTAAACGTCTATCTCCCGACAGGTTACCGCAATGACGGATCAGAATTTGTATTTACTTCTGCGCGTGAGGAACTAGGGTCTTGCCTTTCAAGGATTAGCCAGCTAGATAACTGTTGTATTGTTATAGGAGATTTTAATTATAGTTTAACTGATGCCTCGTTATTGCGTAATTCTATTTTGTCCGGTATTTTTGACGATTGGCTTAGGATATTGCCAAAAGATCTCGTTTGCACTTATACACTCCATTCAAGTCACGTATTGAACCTTGACCATGCAGTTTCTTCTGCAAATCTTCGAGTGTCACCTGTTCACGTCGTTACTGACTTCCAACTATCAGATCACCTTCCAATATGTGTATCTATTTCTTGTCCATCTGCTTAGTCTACTCCTACCCCACAACCGAATCAGTCTCAGACCCAATAGTCCAGGGATAGGAAAAAAAAATCCAAGGTGACCTTTTCGCAACAGTTACTAATTCTGTCCTACACAAAATTCATGTTCTGTTCCAGCTGCTCATGAGGACTCTGCAAACTGATTCAAATGAAATACGACTGTTGCTAGATATCTATCTTGCACAAATTTGCCATGCCCTGCGATGCGCGGAAAAAGCCGCTTTACCTCTTAAACGTATACGTTGGGGTGTCACGAAGCATTGGTCCAGTAATCTGAGCCTAGGTGAAGCTTGGAGAAAAAAAAGCTCTGGCTGGGTTTCGGAAATTCGTCTTTCTACCAAAAGAAAGTTTGCAAAAGAACTATCTATCCACAGGAACCAGATAGTTGAAGAGACGTCCCAGCAAGCTTCTCTATCCCAATCTTTCTTATGGAGAAATTTATCAAGAGATCCTTCTAGCGTCCGTCTATCTGCTGAGTATATTCTTGATTATGAGTGGAATTCACACTTCTCTGCTGAATTCTTCCCGCCAGATCCCGCCCTACAGTCTTAATATGAAGATAAGCTTGATAACTTTCTGTCTAGTTGTCTTACCGACAATTTTATTGTTTCGCTTGATTCTGAACTGCGAGCAATCCAACTCCTGAAAAGTAAGAAATCTTCTGGCATCGATAAAATGAGCGCTCTTCACATTCTACATGGAAACGAGCTGCTGGTAAACCATATTACTCTTTTGCTGCAGATGATTGTTACCCAATGAGTTGTACCTTCTTCTTTCTCGATTGGAGATCTCACTCCAATTCCAAAGAAAGCTAAACTCGCCACCCAGTGCTCGTCTTTCTGCCCTATAGCGGTGGCTACTACCTTCTGTAAGCTTTTTGAACTTCTGTTAATTGACTATCTGAACCCAAAATGCTATGATCCACCTTACCAATTTGGATTCTAGCCACATCTTGGTTGTACCCACGTTGTTGCGAACGTATTGACCGATGCTGATGCATTAAGTGAAACTCTCGTTTTAGCCGGGCATGATCTTCGTAAGACGTTCGATTCTCTCATTCACGCCGCTATGCTACTCTATGCAGCAAAACGTGGATTTAGCCCTTCATATATCAGAGCCCTTCGAAATATGTATTCTCGTCTTACAGTTCGCCCAATACATCACCCATTACCTAAATCTGACGGCTCTCAAGTCTACACACCAACCCCTGATATTTTTGTCAACGTCGAAAAAGGTACCCTTCAAGGTGCTGTTTCTTCCCCTTCACTCTTCAATAATGGAGTTCTTGATGCAGAGTCAGCTGTTCCCGCATCTCTCATCTTTGCCGGTCTTGGATTATCTCTCGTATTTTATGCAGGTGACATTCTGAGTTTGACTCGCACTATCCAGCGCATTAGCGAGATTCTTGCAACACTACAATCTGAGTAAGCAAAACTAGGTCTTCAGTTCAATGCTGAAAAGTCCGAAGCTGCATTCTTCAACTGGAAGCAAGCGGCGCCTGGGGATATTCATCTCGGAAATAGTCAGATTAAGCCAGTAGATCATATCACCTACCTCGGTCTTGGGTAGGTGATATGATCTTGGTTGGTCAATAATGCACACGCGGCAACTATTAATTGCTAACATTGAACGTAGAGTTGGGTTTTCATAAGCTTCTTTTGTAAAGAATAAGTTACGCTTCAACCGCCTTCTTCTTTCAAAACTTTTCAACTCTATCGCTCTACGGCATTATCTGTACATATTGCAGTTTTGGAAAATGCTCACAAAATCTGACAAGTCAAAATTTTGTTCAGTTTTCTTCCGGTTCACAAAACATCTCTTTGAGAGCAACCCCCCCCCACGCTCATAATTTGCCTTAACACCTCCAATCAAAATTTAGAGATAATAATTTTATTCATCGTAGTTGAAGGTTTCGGAAATTATGTCAGTGAGGTAGACAGCCCACGCTACAGCTCTCAGGGAAAGGGTTGTAAGTTAATTCCTTGGGGCATATAAGGTTCTTATAAAAAAGGGTGGTCGTACATGCTTTGGAGAGGACTCATTGGATTAATAATCATTAGTTCTAGTGTCCTTTTTAAGAGTCGAAATGATCAGAGCGCAGAACCCCCCCCCCCACACACACACAAACACGTCGTGTTTGCCGGAATGAATCCAATAGATATTTTGAGACAGTCCCTTTATTCAAAATAGTCCAAATATCATATAACAAGGCTTTTGAGGTTGATACAAACCACCACCGCTTGAGGGCGAGGGTTGTTAGTTATGACCCTGGGGCATTTAAGTTTCTTATGGAAAGGATGGTTGTATAAGTTTTAGACGTGGCTCGTTTGGTTGAAATTTGAAGTTCTAGTTCCCTTTTAAGAGTCAATAATTATGGAGGTCAAGTAACAAAACCCCCCCTCCCCACCCAGCCAACTACCCCTCTTTTCACCAAATGAATATGATTGAAATTGTGCGATGTAACAATGCTTCCAGAGTTGGCACAACTCCCCCCACCACCACCAGACCCCTAGGGCAAGGGCTTTAAGTTATGCCCTGGGGGCATATAAGGTTTTTATGGAATGGGTGATCATGTTAAATTCAGATGGGTCTCATTTGATTTTAAATTGGAAGTTATAGTGCCCTTTTTAAGAGTCAAAGTGATCTGAAAGACCCCCCCCCCATGCCCATCATTTCCTATAACAAACATTCAAACAAAGTTTTGAGACATCAATTTTTTCAGCATTGTTGAAAGGTGCAGTAATTATGCGTAGTAATGGTTGTAATAGCAGTAGTAGCAATAGTAGCAGTATGCAAATAGTACCTTTTTTCAACATCCCGTTCAACACAAGTTGAAATTCTGAGCTTAATATCATCATCCAGTGCTGAAGCATTACTGATACGTCCTCTTGACAACCTATATGGGCATAGTGTGTTTCGATTTATTTCAATACAGCTGCAATATTGTCCAAAATTTTAGATTTACTACCCTTAGGTTTATTAGTTGTAGTAGTAGCACCAGCAAATATAGTAATAGCAGTAGGAGTACAGTTATTAGTAGTAGTCTTAGCTTTAGTAGCATTAGTAATAATAGCAGTAATAGTAATAGTAGCAGTAGTTGTAGTAGCAGAAGCATTAGTATTATGATGCAAATATTGTCTTTTAGTTAGTCCAACAGCCCCCACAACAAGCGTTGAAGGTTTTAATTTCACAGACGAAGCTGTTCCTAAGATATTGCTGATATGACCTTTTGACAACCTGCATAAGGATGGCAGGTTGTCATCCGTACAACAGAAATATTCTCTAAAAATTTCACCTTCATACCTTCATAGGTGGCGGATTTTGAACTAGCCAGAAGACACTCTGTGTATACATTTAATGCTGCTTCTATGATTACTGTAACTAACGACACTACTGGCACTAGGTTGAAACTTTTAGGGAAAGTTTAGGAGGAGTTTCAATTAAACGAAAAACCTATATGCATGCAGGTATTAAAAGGGCATGTAAGCACTATAGTGCATAAGAGAATATAGGCAGCAATGCTCTCATAGCTGGTAATATCATTGATATATTAAAGGAGCTAATTTGCTTGAAAATTAAAAGTTCTAGTGTCCTTTTAAGTGTCAAAAGTGATTGGAGGGCAATCATCCCTCCTCTTTAGTTCATAATTTTCCAGACACTTCCAATCAAAATTTTAGGACAGCAATTTTTTTCAGCATAGCTGAATGGTCTAGTAACTATATCTTTAGGGTTATCGGGTAGGTCAACCCCCTACAGTTATGTAGTTGCCCATTAGGCTTAAAAACTTTAAAAACATTAGGCTTTAAAATTAAATCAAAACACACTGTTTGTATGCTGGTTGCCAATAAGACATCTCAGCAATATACCAAGAACGACTGAGGGTATTAAGTTCAAATTTTCGGGGCTAATTCTATTACTACTTCTGCTCTTAAAATTTTACGAAATCAAAAGAGTGTAAGTGTATCCAGGCTGTGAAAGAGCATATTTATAATTTTTTGGGAATGGTATTAACTTTTATTTATCAAGTCTACTAGAGGATGTTTATGACTAAATTAAACACTACTATTTGTGTTATGATTTTAAAAAGAGTTTATGTTGTTAAAAATTTATGAAAAAGTCTCTCCAGCATATAAATAGCAGGCCAAACTATAAATTCTTAAGGGAAACCAGAATGATTCAAACCATTTTTTCTTTTTCCCTGAAAAAGAGTATGTCAATATAAAACGAACAGAAACTAATTAAGAAAAAAACTTTTTTCACAAATCAAGTCTTTCAAAAAAAGCTAAGAACTCCATTAAATCAAAAATGAACTAAAATAGAATCAAATAGTCTACCAAGCATAAAGCTTCTACAAATCAGTATCAATAGATAAATGAAACCCAAAACGAACAGAAATTAAAATAAAAAACAACAGAGTCAAAGTCAAAACGAGCAGAAATGAATATGAGTAGGGTTCAAAACCCCTATGCTTTCTAAAAGCCAGAATATAATTTATACTTTACTGAAAAAATTGTTTTAAATGTTTTCACTCTTATAACTTTAAGAAATAAAAAATTAATTAAGATTTTAAGGAATAAATATAAGTATTTTTATATTAAACTGACTATTCACATTCATTTGGGACAATATTTGGGGCGCCCACCCGCCCAGAGTCTCGGGCCAGTGACCCAAAAATTTGGAAAATTTGTGAAAAATTGAAATTTTCTCAGAATGTGGGCTGAGCTTAGGCAACAAATAGGTATTATTTGGAAGATAAAGATGATTTTAAACAATTGTTTGCCTATTATTTCAAGCAAATTAATGGTCCTACGTCAATTCTAAATTCTTGGTCAACCTTCTTAAGGCCATAGGCAGGCATGCCTTGTTTGCCTCTCATTTCAGGCAATCTAACGGTCCTATGCCAATTTTAAATTATTGGTCAACAGGCCTGAGATTCTAGGCAGGCATGTCTTTCCAAAAACTAACCTGAGAAGTATGTGTCGAATAAGAAAGTCATACTTACTCCCGCAATTTACCCGTGCCGCAGCCATTTAAACATTTGCCTCTCAATTACTTGGACTATCTGTCTTGGCTTGTCCCTTTCTACAATTAAATTAAAAAAAACAAGTTTTTTTTAAACTGAAAGTAAGGAGCGACATTAAAACTTAAAACGAACTGAAATTATTCCGTATATGAAAGGGGCTGTCCCCTCCTCAATACCTCGCTCTTTACGCTAAATTTGTTTATTGTTTTAAAAACTAAATTT
This sequence comes from Artemia sp. Qi Xiang Cuo, assembly GCF_049724085.1. Classification (NCBI taxonomy): domain Eukaryota; kingdom Metazoa; phylum Arthropoda; class Branchiopoda; order Anostraca; family Artemiidae; genus Artemia; species Artemia sp. Qi Xiang Cuo. The sequence continues at coordinate 34,334,852 of NC_142804.1, forward strand.
TTGTGACGGATTCAAAATTTGGTGTAAAGAGCGAGGCGTTGAAGAGGGGAAAACGCGTTTCATACATAAAATAATTTCTGTTTGTTTTAAGTTTTAACGTCATTCCTTACTTTCAGTTAAAAACACTTGTTTTTTTTAAATTTAATTTCTGAACGTTTTTGAATTAATGCAGCTTTGATTTTGGCTCACCGTACATAAATAATTAAAACGAAATTTTCATATTAATTTTATTTTTTGGCTAATTGGCTTTCTCGAAATTTTGTTCTGACGTAACTTACGAATTAACTTACGTAACGAGCCTCTATATTCATATGTTTTATTACGTATATTAGGGAGTTTGCCCCCTAGTCGATAGCTTACTCTTTACGCTAAAGTTCGAATTTTGTTCAAATCAAAAACCCCTGATTCAAAAAGGCCGGTTAATTAGAATAGATAGCTTTTTTGAAACTACTAAAAAAACTTTAGCGAAAAGGGCGAGGAATTGACTAGGGGGTGATTCCCCTCATCTATGTGGTATTTTCTGTTCGTCTTCTGTGTCATCCTTGCTTTTTGATTTGTGCCGAAAAAACTTGTTTTTTTATTTAAAGTCTGATCGTTTTTTAAACAGCGCTGGGAAATCCGGCACCCCCTTCATAGACATGTCACTTCCCCCCAAGGAAACATCCTCCATGGAAGGATACTCCCCCGTCACCCCATCCTCCAACACCCCCATCAGAAAAAAATCCCTCCTGATACGTCTCTATACTTCCCATTAACCAATACTATATGTAAACAATGGGCAAAGTTCATAACTTCCAGCCCTTCCCCCGCGAAATTTGGGGGATTAAGTCATCCTCAAAGACATATTTATTAGATTTTCGACTATGCTGAACAAAATGGCCATCTCAAATTTTTTTATTGGGTGACTTTGGGAAAAAAAGAGCGTGGGAGGGGGCCAAGTTACCCTCCAATTTTTTTGGTCACGTAAATAGGGAACTAGAACTTTTAATTTCCGTTCAAATGAGCCCTCTTACGATATTCTAGGACTACCGGATCGATACGATTACCCCTTTGGGGAAATAATAATAATAAAAAAATATATAAATACGCATCCATGATCTTTCTTCCGACAAAAAATACAAACTTCCACATTTTTGCAGATAGGAGCTTGAAATTTCAGCAGCAGGGTTCTCTGATACGCTGAATCTGATGGTGTCAATTTCATTAAAGTTCTATGACTTTTTAGGGGTGTTTTGCCCTTTTTTCGAAAATAAGGCAAATGTTCCCAGGCGCGTAACTTTTGATGGGTAAACTTAACTTAATGAAACTTATATATTTGAAATCAGCATAAGAATCTGATTCTATTGATGTATCTATTGGTATCAAAATTCCGGTTTTTAGAGTTTCGGTTACTATTGAGCCGGGTAGCTCCTTACTTACAGTTCGTTACCACGAACTGTTTGATTAGCCATGTCTTGATGCAACCTAATGCAAAATACTTGATAACTTCAGTTCAAATATTGAAGTTATCAAGTATTTTGCAGTAGGCTCAGGGGGGGGGGTGCCATCCTCAAGGCAATAAGTTCCAGACCTTTCAACTACATTGAAGAAAATGACCATATTAAAATGTTGGTCGGAAATGTTTGGGGAAATGATGGGCGTAGGGGGGGGGGTTATCCCTCCAATTACTTTCGGCTATTAAAAGGGCAATAGCCCTCTTAATTTCCAATTGAATGAGCCCTTTTTGGAGTTTTTACGACAACACTTTCTATAAAGACTTTATATGCCCCCAGGGCAAAACTTACAACTTTAGCCCTGAGGGCTGTGGCGGAGTTGTCATACTCAAAGACGTAATTTCTGGATCCTTCAACTACGTTGAACAAAATGTCTTTATTAAAATGTTGATCGGAAATATTTGGAGAAATGACGGGCAGGAGGGGGGAAGGGGGTATTCGCCCTCCGATCGCTTTTGACTATTAATAAGGGCACTGGCCCTCTCTATTCTCAACTGAATGAGCCCTTTTTGAGGTTTCTATGACAACGCTTGCTATAAAAACCTTACATGCCCCCAGGCCGTAACTTACAACCTTTGCTCTGGGGGCTTTGTCATCCTCAAAGACATAATTTCCGGGTCCTTTAACTACTTTGAACAAAACGGCTATCTTAAAATTTTGATTAGATTTGAAGCCCTTTCAACTTCCAGTTGAATGAGCCCTTTTTGAAGTTTCTACGACAACGCTTTCTATAAAAACCTTATTTGTCCCCAGGGAATAACTTACGACTCTTGCCCTGAGGGCTTTAGGGAGGTTGTTATCCTCAAAGACCTACGTTCTAGAACTTTAGCTACCTTGAATATACTGGCTCTCAAAATTTTGATTAAGTGTGTTTGTGGAAATGGTGGGCGTAAGAGGGGTGTTAGTTGCCCGCCAATCACTTCCGACTATTAAAAAGGGCACAAGCCCTTCCAATTTTCAATTAAATGAGCCCTTTTTGAAGTTTGTATGACAACTCCTTCGATGCGAAGTTCCCTGGTGTAAATCGAAAAAAAAAAATTTAATACATTGTGTTCACATCGTTCTTTAGCAGCGCTATTGCGCTGCCTATGATAATGTTTCACGTTTCGCGGGGAAAAGGCGCTAGTTAAAACAAGTATAAAATTCAGTAGACAATAACTCATCCGTGAAAACCAGATGATGGTAAAGCAGCTTTGCCAGAGTCTTTCATCTTCAATCAAGAACCTCTTTAGATTAGATTACATTTAGATTGAATTAATTTATTACAAAAACGACCTAGTTAAACATGATTCATGGGTGACCGCCCTTGGGAAAACATAATATTATTTTATTCTGGAACCTACATAAATACAACCTTGCATGAAGTGCCATGGTTGGTCAGAATGTCAACAGGAACTCGCCTTAAATAGGTTTAGCGTCTGCTCTTCATTTTCTCTCTTTACAGTTTTTACAGTCTTTTACAGCCAATACTTTTTTGTTTTCTCAGAAGACAAATAGTAAGTTTCTTACTGTTTACAAGTGCCTCTATTTATCTTTTAGCCTATGTTTCAGGTTTTGGAAGTTTCGATACAACCTTTTGCTTTAGGAGGATTACTTCTCCAATGTTATTACTGGGACATATCTTATAAAGAGAAGATATCTTAATGTACAGTTTAAAACATTAAGTATAGACAATTTAGAGTATAGATAATGTTACCAGTTCTGTTATACCTGAGGTACATCCCCTCCCCCCGTTTGGTGCCGAGCGCTTTAGCCTGAAATAACGATTACGTAGAAGCGTCAAAAGGGAGGTTTCCAGACCAGAGGTTTTCTTCTTTAGTTAGACGATTTCTGTAAATTACGCACTTCCTGACTGAAGGGCCAGGAAACGGAGGTGAGCACCGTCAGTGGGGATTATAAAATCTAATATCTTATTCTTTACCTTTTTTATAAGGATATAACCATACAAATCATAATTTGAACAAGTTGTTTTACTTGGGGAGTGGAGTGTAGGTTTTAGCAGCGCTGTGGACCCATTATTATTACCCTCCAAAATGGTACCAATCAGTTAATCAGATATCATATCTCGTGTCGGAAGATAAGTATGTTATATCATCTCGTATATGAAGATGAAAGTTTATCAAAACTGTGTTTTATTTCTAATACTATGTTTTAGCACTTACAAAAGCATGCTAATACAGCAATTTCCTTTCAAATTAGTCCTTAAACACCTCTCTATGATGTTCCAGTGCCCTGCTTGTGGTAAAGAAGAAAAGAGAGGACACATTGTCCCATACAAAAAAGTGATTGTCCATGTTGTTCAAGGCGGGAGGCTGTAAGTTTCCTGCACTGGCTTTTCGGCAATAGCGATTTTAGGGGTGTACATTTTGTTTAGATCAAATACCATTATTGAGGGGCTTCTGACTTTTTTTTCAATTTCCATAAATTTGTTTTTGCAACAAACTTTTACAATCAAGACTAATCGAAATAAAAGTAAATTTTTCGTTATTCATATTATTGATTTACCAATAAAGTAAACATACCACTCGATGCCTTTTTTTTATGCTCTTTCCAAATATAACAATCATTTTTATCAGAAATCATTTTACCCCACCCCTATATATACCAATTCAGGGTATATATTTGCACATTAGGGGGGTGGGGGGAAAGTTTAAACTTAACTCTCATTTACATCAGAAATAAAATTTACCCCTATCCCCTTAATGTACAAATATATACTCTGAATTGGTATACATAGGGGTGGGGGGTAAAATTCATTTCCGACAAAAATAATTATTATATTTGGAAAGAGCACAAAAAAGGCATCGTGCGGTATATATAATTTATGCACAAGTCAATAATATGAATAACAAAAAACTTATCGCAATAAAAGTTACCGTTCCTGAATCAGCTACAAATTGCGATTTTTTTTTACTATACAGTTTTATTTTAAACGTGCTTTTAATTTGTTGGTTACTATGCAGCTTTCGCAGCAACAATGAAGATATAACTTAGATATATAAAAGGGAAGTTGTAAGGGATATGAAGGGATAATAATTATTTTTTTCTTGTCCGGTATCCCGTTTTAAACTGTCCTATCCCTTGTCAGCTTTAAAGGATATTCCTATACCTTAGTAGAAGGCTATCTTATACTCGTGACGGGAGTCCAAATATGGGCATAGAGTCCCTAGGGAGAAAGATTGCGTAATCGGTCAATGACCTCTTTTTCCAAGGTCGATTTATTTGATGTTTCTATGTGTAATAGCTCCGGGACGAAGGTTGCACATGCGCATTGAATTCTAACGGGAACAATGTTATTGATCTAGGACTCGAGGGGGAAGTGAATTTCCGAGAACTTGATTGTGTAATCGAAGAGGAAGTGGATTTCCGAGAACTTGATTGCGTAATCGAAGGGGAAGTGGATTTCCGAGAAATTGATTGCGTAATCGATTGGGAATTTTATTGATCCTAACCTAACCTGAGAAATTGATTTACATAATCGCTAGGGGAATGTATTGATTCACGAAGGGGGAATTAAGAAACAAACATGGCTTCTTTGTTATTTGGCTAGCCTAACCTGAGAAATTGATTTACATAATCGCTAGGGGAATGTATTGATTCACGAAGGGGGAATTAAGAAACATAATGGCTTTCTTTAATCTTAGGTCTGAGGGATAAACGTTCTTTAGGTCAGAGAGAAAAATTAATATTCTATTTTTAAATAGGGCTTCATTGATATTTACTGTCAGGAATTAGAAATGACATCACTTGTTATCTTGGAATTATGTGGGAGTCTAAAGAGATAGAAATTCTATTTTTAAATACGGCTTCACTGAGCTTTAAGTCGGAGAGATAAATTGATATTCTAACGAAACCTTAATAGTGTAGCTAGGAACATTTATGAGATGGAGAGATTAACGTAGGAAAGGGGAAATTGATTTACATAATCGGCGGGGGAATTATTGATTCACGAAGGGGAATTAACAAACAAACATGGCTTCTTTGATCTTTAGGCTAACCTAACCTGAGAAATTGATTTACATAATCGCTAGGGGAATGTATTGATTCACGAAGGGGGAATTAAGAAACATTATGGCTTTATTTAATCTTAGGTCTGAGGGATAAACGTTCTTTAGGTCAGAGAGAAAAATTAATATTCTATTTTTAAATAGGGCTTCATTGATCTTTACTGTCAGAAATTAGAAATGACATCACTTGTTATCTTGGAATTATGCGGGAGTCTAAAGAGATAGAAATTCTATTTTTAAATACGGCTTCACTGAGCTTTAAGTCGGAGAGATAAATTGATATTCTAACGAAACCTTAATAGTGTAGCTAGGAACATTTATGAGATGAAGAAATTAACGTAGGAAAGGGTTTCCTAGAAATTTCAAATGTGACAGCGCAGGGATGCCAAAAACAAAGGGAACACGCTGAGATTACGTTTAGGGATTATTTGGGTGAAACGGTTTTAGACATTTTAGGGAATTATTTCGGCGAAACAGTTAGAAACATTTTAAAAGATGATCTTAGAAAAGGTTTTAGAAGAGGTTTTGATTGTGGTCGTTATGATACACAAGTTCTATTTGAACAGTGTCGTGAGGTCCTCTACCCCAATCCCAAAGGGCCCCGATCGCCCTACCCCGACCCAAAGGGCTCCGATCCCCCTACCCCAACCCCAAAGGAACCCCCGGTCCCCAAAGGTTCCCCGGGCTCCCACCCGGCCCCCCCAGACCCCCAAAGGCCCTCCCCGGGCCCCCAAAGAGTCCCCTCCATATTTTTTAATACTTTTTTAAGGCTTTATTATATCTTTTCAGAGCAAGTTACTTTCTTAATGTCCCTCCTAAACCCATTTTACAAGTTGAAATGGGCGAAACCGTTTTAGGCATTTTAGGGAATTATTTCGGCGAAACAGTTAGAGACATTTTAAAAGATGATTTTAGAATATGTTTTAGAAGAGGATTTGAGGGTGAAACTCTGTGGTCGTTATAATACACAAGTTCAATTTGAACAGTGTCGTGAGGTCCCCTATCCCCAATCCCAACGGCCCCCGGTCCCCCTAATGCCCATCGAGCCCCCAAAGACGTTGTGTGTGTGTAAGTTTTTTTGGGTGTGTGTGTGGAATTTTTTGTGTGTGTGTTAGTTTTTGTGTATTTGTTTAAGTTTGTGTGTGTGTGTAAGTTTGTGTGTGTGTGTGTGTAAGTGTTTGTTTGTGTGTGTAATTTTTTGTGTGTGTGTTTAATTTTTTTTGTTTGTTTGTGTTATTTTTTGTTTGTGTGTGTAAGTTTTTTTGTGTGTGTAAGTTTTTGTGTGTGTGTTAGTTTTTTTTTTGTGTGTAATTTTCTGTGTGTGTTTAAGTTTTTTTTGTGTGTGTTTAAGTTTTTTTTGTGTGTGTGTTATTTTTTGTGTGTGTGTTTAATTTTTTTTGTGTGAGTTAGCTTTTGTGTGTAAGTTTTTATGTGTGTGTAATTTTTTTTGTGTGAGTAAGTTTTTTTTTTGTGTAATATTTTGTTTTTGTGTAAGTTTTTTTTTTGTGTGTGTAATTTTTTTTATTGATTTCATTTTTTGTTTGTTTTTAATATTTTGTTTTTGTTTTATTTTTTTTTTTGGTGTAATTTTGTTTCTTTGTGTAATTTTTTTTTTGTTTGTTATTTTTTATGTGTGTGTAAGTTTTTTTTTGTGTGTGTAAGTTTTTGTATGTGTGTAAGCTCTTGTGTGTGTTTAAGTTTTTATGTGCGTGTGTAAGTTTTGTTTGTGTGAGTGTAAGTTTTTGTGTGTGTTTAAGTTTTTGTGTGTGTTTAAGTTTTTTTGTGTGTGTGTAATTTTTTGTGTGTGTGTCAGTTTTTGTTTGTGTTTTAGTTTTTTTATGTGTGTAAGTTTTTTTGTGTTTGTAAGTTTATTTATGTGTGTAAGTTTTTGTTTGTGTGTAATTTTTTTTTTGTGTGTTTGTTAGTTTTTGTGTGTGTAAGTTTTTGTGTGTGTGTAAGTTTTTGTGTCTGTGTAAGTTTTTGTGTGTGTGTGTAAGTTTTTGTGTGTGTGTACGTTTTTGTGTGTGTGTGTAAGTTTTTGTGTGTGTGTAAGTTTTTGTGTGTGTAAGTTTTTTGTGTGTTTAAGTTTTTGTGTGTGTAAGTTTTTGTGTGGGTGTAAGTTTTTGTTTGTGTGCGTGAGTTTTTGTGTGTGTGTAAGTTTTTTTTTGTGTGTGTGTAAGTTTTAGTATGTGTGTAAGTTTTTGTGTGTGTGTAAATTTTTGTGTGTGTGTGTAAGTTTTTGTTTGTGTGTAAGTTTGTGTGTGTTTGTGTGTTTTTGTGTGTGTGTGTGTGTGTGTGTGTGTTAGTTTTTGTGTGTGTGTAAGTTTTTTTTTGTGTGTGTAAGTTTTTGTGTGTGTGTAAGTTTTTGTGTGTGTGTGTAAGTTTTTGTGTGTGTGTGTAAGTTTTTGTGTGTGTGTAAGTTTGTGTGTGTGTAAGTTTTTGTTTGTGTGCAAGTTTTTGTGTGTGTGTAAGTTTTTATATGTGTGTGTAAGTTTTTGGTAGTGTAAGTTTTTGTGTGTGTGTAACTTTTTGTGTGTGTGTAACTTTTCGTGTGTGCGTAAGCTTCTGTGTGTGTGTAAGTTTTTGTGTGTGTGTGTAAGTTTTTTTATTTGTGTAAGTTTTTGGTTGTGTGTAAGTTTTTTTTTGTGTGTTAGTTTTTTTTTTTTTTTATGTTTTTGTTGGTGTTTAAATTTTTGTGTGTTTTTTAGTTTTTGTTTTTTTTTTATTTTTTGTTTGTGTGTGTTAGTTTTTTGTTTGTGTGTAGGTTTTTTTGTGTGTGTGTGTAAGTTTTTGTGTGTGTGTAAGTTTTTGTGTGTGTGTAAGTTTTTGTGTGTGATTGTGATTATTTTCTATGAAGATAAAAAAGTTTCACTTTAATTCTATATTTTCTTAAATTCAGTTCCGACTTTTCTCAAAGAGATGAAAAAATTTTAAGTTCTGTTCCAAATATTTTCCCGGAAGAAGAAAAGTCCCAAGACCTAAAAAATTTAAAGTTCACTTCTAAATTTTTTCCGTAGAAGATAAGAAAAGTTATACTCTGATTGTGATTATTTTCCATGAAGATAAAAAGTTTCACTTTAATTCTAAATTTTCTTAAATTCAATTCTGACCTTTCTCAAAGAGATGCAAAAATTTAAAGTTCTGTTCCAAATATTTTCCCGGAAGAAGAAAAGTTCAACTTCGATTCTGAATTTTCGCAATGAAAATGAAATAAGTTATTGATCAATTCTATTTCCCCAAATAATATAAAAATTTTCCACTTCAGTTCAGATTTTTCTCAAAGAGATGAAAAAATTCTGTTCCAAATTTTTCATTGAAGATAGAAAAGTTCAAGTTCTCTTCTGAATTTTACCAAAGAACACAATTCAATTCTAATTTCTCCAGAGAAAATAAAAAGCTTCCGCTTCAGTTTTAATTTCACCAAGACATAAAAAATTTAAATTTCTGTTCTAAATTTGTCCGTAGAAGATAGGAAAAGTTATACTATGATTGTAATTATTTTCCATGAAGATAAAAAGTTCACTTTAATTCTAAATTTTCTTAAATTCAGTTCCGACTTTTCACATAGAGATGAAAATATTTAAAGTTCTGTTCCAAATTTTTCATAGAAGATTGGAGAAGTTATACTTTCATCGTGAATATTCAAGTTCTCTTCTGAATTTTACCAAAGAACACAATTCAATTCTAATTTCTCCATAGAAAATAAAAAGCTTCCACTTCAGTTTTAAGTTCACCAAGACATAGAAAATTTTAAGTTCAGTTCTGAATTTTGCCGTAGAAGATAGGAAAAGTTATACTATGATTGTAATTATTTTCCATGAAGATAAAAAGTTTCACTTTAATTCTAAATTTTCTTAAATTCAGTTCCGACTTTTCACATAGAGATGAAAAAAATTTAAAGTTCTGTTCCAAATTTTTCATAGAATATTGGAAAAGTTATACTTTGATCGTGAATATTCAAGTTCTCTTCTGAATTTTACCAAAGAACACAATTCATTTCTAATTTCTCAATAGAAAATAAAAAGCTTCCACTTCAGTTTTAAGTTCACCAAGACATAAAAAATTTTAAGTTCAGTTCTAAATTTTTCCATAGAAGATAGGAAAAGTTATACTATGATTGTGATTATTTTCTATGAAGATAAAAAGTGTCACTTCAATTTTAAATTTTCTCAAAGAAGTGAAGAAAAGTTCAACTTCGATTCTGAATTTTCTCAAAGAAAATGAAATAAGTTATTGATCAATTCTATTTTCCCAAAATAATATAAAATTTTCCACTTCAATTCAGATTTTTCTAAAATAGATGAAAAAATTTAAAATACTGTTCCAAATTTTTCATAGAAGATAGAAAAGTTCAAGTACTTTTCTGAATTTTACCAAAGAACATAATTCAATTCTAATTTCTCCAGAGAAAATAAAAAGCTTCCACGTCAGTTTTAAGTTCACCAAGACATAAAAAATTTAAAGTTCACTTCTAACCACCAAACTTCACTAGGTTAGGTTAGGTTAGCCTACGTACGCGCGCGTATGTAGGCTAACCTAACCTAACCTAACTTAACTTAATCTAACCTAACCTAAGTTAATCTTTTTATCATGTTTAAGTTAGGTTTGGTTAGCTTATCATGAGCGCTAATGATAAGTTAACCTAACCTAACCTAACTTAAACATGGAGAAATGTTTCTAATTATTTATTAATATTTATTTATAGCTAACCTAACCTAACCTATTGTTTTTGGTGGTTAGATGAATGAACGGAATTTAAGAAAAATTAGAAATAAAGTGAAACTTTTTATCTTCATGGTAAATAATCACAATCATAGTTTAGCCATTCCTATCTTCTATGGAAAAATATAGAATTGAACTTTAAATTTCTTATGACTTTGAGAAATTAGGAACTGAAATGGAAGCTTTTTCATTTTCATTAGTAAATTTCAGAATTGAGCTAACTTTTTTTTCTCTTCTCTAAGAAAATTCAGAAGAGAACTTGTACATTTTGCACTTCTTCGAGAAAACTCAGAATTAAAGTGAAGCTCCATATCTTCATGAAGAATATTCAAAATCAAAGTATAACTTTTCCTATCTTCTATGAAAAATTTGGAACAATATTTTAAATTTTTTTCATCTCTTTGAGAAAAATCTGAATTGAAGTGGAAAATTTTATATTATTTTAGGAAAATAGAATTAATCAATAACTTATTTCATTTTCATTGAGAAAATTCAGAATCGAATTTGAACTTTTCTTCTTCCGTGAAAATATTTGGAACAGAACTTTAAATTTTTTCATCTCTTTGAGAAAGGTCGGAATTGAATTTAAGAAAATTTTGAATTAAAGTGAAACTTTTTATCTTCATAGAAAATAATCACAATCATAGTATAACTTTTCCTATCTTCTACGGAAAAATTTAGAAGTGAACTTTAAATTTTTTATGTCTTGGTGAACTTAAAACTGACGTGGAAGCTTTTTATTTTCTCTGGAGAAATTAGAATTGAATTATGTTCTTTGGTAAAATTCAGAAAAGTACTTGAACTTTTCTATCTTCTATGAAAAATTTTGAACAGTATTTTAAATTTTTTCATCTGTTTGAGAAAAATCTGAACTGAAGTGAAAAGTTTTATATTATTTTGGGAAAATAGAATTGATCAATAACTTATTTCATTTTCTTTGAGAAAATTCAGAATTGAAGTTGAAATTTTTTTCACTTCTTTGAGAAAATTTAAAATTGTAGTGAAACTTGTTAGCTTCATAAAAAATAATCAGAATCATAGCATAACTTTTCCTATCTTCTACGGAAAAATTTAGAACTGGACTTTAAATTTTTTATGTCATGGTGAACTTAAAACAGAAGTTGAAGCTTTTTATTTTCTCTGGAGAAATTAGAATTGAATTGTGTTCTTTGGTAAAATTCAGAAGAAAACTTGAATATTCACAATCAAAGTATAACTTTTCCAATCTTCTATGAAAAATTTTGAACAGAACTTTAAATTTTTTTCATCTCTATGTGAAAAGTCGGAACTGAATTTAAGAAAATTTAGAATTAAAGTGAAACTTTTTATCTTCATGGAAAATAATTACAATCATAATATAACTTTTCCTATCTTCTACGGAAAAATTTAGAACAGAACTTTAAATTTTTTATGTCTTGTTGAACTTAAAACTGAAGTGGAAGCTTTTTATTTTCTCTGGAGAAATTAGAATTGAATTGTGTTCTTTGGTAAAATTCAGAAGAGAACTTGAATTTTTCTATCTTCTATGAAAAATTTGGAACAATATTTTAAATTTTTCATCTCTTTGAGAAAAATTTAAACTGAAGTGGAAAATTTTTATATTATTTGGGAAAATAGAATTGATCACTAACTTGTATCATTTTCATTGAGGAAATTCAGAATTGAAGTTGAATTTTTCTTCTTCTGGGAAAATATTTGGAAGAGAACTTTAATTTTTTTTTTCTCTTTGAGAAAGTTCGGCATTGAATTTAATAACATTTAGAATTAAAATGAAACTTTTTATCTTCATGGAAAATAATCAAAATCATAGTATAACTTTTCCTATATTCTAATGAAAAAATTAGAACTGAACTTTAAATTTTTTATGTCCTAGTGAAATTAAAACTGAAGTGGAAGCTTTTTATTTTATCTGGAGGAATTAGAATTGAATTGTGTTCTTTGGTAAAATTCAGAAGAGAACTTGAACTTTTCTATCTTCTATGAAAAATTTGGAACAGTATTTAAAATTTTTTCCTCTCATTGAGAAAAATTTTAACTGAAGTTAAAAATTTTTATATTATTTTGGGGGAAATAGGATTGATCACTAACTTGTTTCATTTTCATTGAGAAAATTCAGAATCAAAGTTGAACTTGTCTTCTTACGAGACAATATTTGGAAACGAACTTTAAATTTTTTCATCTCTTTGAGAAAAGTCGGAACTGAATTTAGGAAAATTTAGAATTAAATTGAAACTTTTTATCTTCATAGAAAATAATCACAATCATAGTATAACTTTTCTTATCTTCTACGGAAAAATTTAGAACTGAACTTTAAATTTTTTATGTCTTGGTGAACTTAAAACTGAAGTGGGAACTTTTTATTTTCTCTGGAGAAATTAGAATTGAATTGTGTTCTTTGGTAAAATTCAGAGGAGAACTTGAATATTCACGATCAAAGTATAACTTTTCCTATCTTCTATGAAAAATTTGGAACAGAACTTTAAATTTTTTCATCTCGATGTGAAAAGTCGGAACTGAATTTAAGAATATTTAGAATTAAAGTGAAACTTTTTACCTTCATGGAAAATATTCAGAATCATAGTATGACTTTTCCTATCTTCTATGGAAAAATTTAGAACTGAACTTTAAATTTTTTATGTCTTGGTGAACTTAAAACTGATGTGGAAGCTTTTTATTTTCTCTGGAGAAATTAGAATTGAATTATGTTCTTTGGTAAAATTCAGAAGAGAACTTGAACTTTTCTATCTTCTAAGAAAATTTTGGTACAATATTTTAAATTTTTTCATCTCTTTGAGAAAAATCTGAATTGAAGTGGTAAATTTTATATTATTTTAGGAAAATAGAATTGATCAATAACTTATTTCATTTTCATTGAGAAAATTCAGAATCGAATTTGAACTTTTCTTCTTCCAAGAAAATATTTGGAACAGAATTTTAAATTTTTTCATCTCTTTGAGAAAGGCCGGAATTGAATTTAAGAAAATTTAGAATTAAAGTGGAACTTTTTATCTTCATGGAAAATAATCTGTGGAAGCTATTTATTTTCTCTGGAGAAATTAGAATTGAATTGTGTTCCTTAGTAAAATTCAGAAGAGAACTTGAACTTTTCTATCTTCTATGAAAATTTGGAACAGTATTTTAAATTTTTTAATCTCTTTGAGAAAAATCTGAACTGAAGTGGAAACTTTTTATATTATTTTGGGAAAATATAATTGATCAATAACTTATTTCATTTTCATTGAGAAAATTCAGAATCGAAGTTGAACTTTTCTTCTTCCGGGAAAATATTTGGAACAGAACTTTAAATTTTTTCATCTCTTTGAGAAAAGTCGGAATTGAATTTAAGAAAATTTAGAATTAAAGAGTAACTTTTTATCTTCATGGAAAATAATCACAATCATAGTATAACTTTTCATATCTTCTACGGAAAAATTTAGAAGTGAACTTTAAATTTTTCATGTCTTGGTGAACTTAAAACTGAAGAGGAAGCTTTTTATTTTCTCTAGAGAAATTAGAATTGAATTATATTCTTTAGTGAAATTCAGAAGAGAACTTGAACTTTTCTATCTTCTATGAATAATTTGGAACAGTATTTTAAATTTTTTCATCTCTTTGAGAAAAATCTGAATTGTAGTGGAAAATTTTATATTATTTTTGGAAAATAGAATTGATCAATAACTTATTTCATTTTCATTGAGAAAATTCAGAATCAAAGTTGAACTTTTCTTCTTCCGGGAAAATCTTTGGAACAGAACTTTAAATTTTTTATCTCTCTGAGAAAGGTCGGAATTGAATTTAAGAAAATTTAGAATTAAAGTGAAACTTTTTTCTTCATGGAAAATAATCACAATCAGAGTATAACTTTTCCTATCTTCTACGGAAAAAATTTAGAAGTGAACTTTAAATTTTTTATGTCTTGGGACTTTTCTTCTTCCGGGAAAATATTTGGAACAGAACTTAAAATTTTTTCATCTCTTTGAGAAAAGTCGCAACTGAATTTAAGAAAATTTAGAATTAAAGTGAAACTTTTTTATCTTCATAGAAAATAATCACAATCACACACAAAAACTTACACACACACAAAAACTTACACACACACAAAAACTTACACACACACAAAAAAAAACTAACACACACACAGAAAAACTTACACACACACACAAAAACTTACACACACAAAAACTTAGACACACACAAAAAACTTACACACAAAAAAAAACTTACACATACACAAAAACTTACACACACCCAAAAACTTACACACATACAAAAACTTACACACACACACAAAAACTTACTCACACACAAAAGCTTACGCACACACGAAAATTTACACACACACAAAAACTTACACACAAAAAAAAAATTACACTAACAAAAACTTACACACACACATAAAAACTGACACACACACACAAACTTGCACACAAACAAAAACTAACACACACACAAACTTACACACACACAAAAACTTACACACACACACAAAAACTTACACACACACACAAAAACTTACACACATAAAAAAAATAACACACAAACACAAAAACTTACACAAACTCAAAAACTTACATTCAAAAAGAAACTCACACACACACACACACAAACAAACAAACACACAAACAAAAAAAAACACAAAAAAACAAAAAAAAAAAAAAAAACACACACAAAAACACTAAAACAAACAAACACACACAAAAACTTAAAAACAAACAAAAAATTACACACACACACACAAAAACTTACACACACACAAAAAATTACACACATACTAAAACTTACACACACACAAAAAAAAACTAACACACACACAAAAACTTACACAAACACAAAAAAAAATACACCCACACAAAAAATTACACACACACAAAAACTTACACACAAAAAAAAAAATACACACACAAAAACTAACACACACACAGAAAATAACACACACAAACACAAAAAAATATACACACACAAAAACTTACACACACACAAAAAAACTTACACACACACAAAAAGTTATACACACACAAAAACTTACACACACAAAAACTTACAAACACACAAAAAAAATCAAACACACAAAAAAACTTGCACACAAAAAAAATATTACACACACAAAAAATTACACCCACAAAAAAACTTACGCACATACAAAAAATTACACACATACAAAAACTTAAACACACACAAAAAAATTTACCCGCATACAAAAACTTACACACACAAAAAAACTAACATACACAAAAAAACTAACAGACACACAAAAACTGACACACACACAAAAACTTACAAACACACACAAAACTTACACACGCACATAAAAACTTAAACACACACAATAACTTACACACAAACAAAAACTTATACACACAAAAAAAAAAATTACACACACACAAAAACTTACACACACACAAAAACTTACACACACACACAAAAACTTACACACACAAAAAAACATAAACAAACATAAAAAAATTACACACACAAAAAACTTAAACCCAAACAAAAAATTACACACACAAAAAAAAAACTTAAACACAAAAAAAAACTTAAACACAAAAAAAACTTACACACAAACAAAAAATTAAACACACATAAAAAATTACACACACACAAACACTTACACACAAAAACAAACTTACACACACACAAAAAAAAAATTAAACACACACAAAAAAAAATTACACACACACAAAAAAACTTACACACACACACACAAAAACTTACACACATACAGAAACTTACACACACACAAAAAACTTACACACACGCAAAACCTTACACACACACAAAAACTTACACACACACACAAAAACTTACACACACACACAAAAAAACTTACACACACAAAAAAAAAATTACACACACAAAAAAACACTTACACACACACACACAAACTTACCCGCACACAAAAACATACACACATACACAAAAACTTACACACACACGAAAACATACACAACACACCCACACAAACTTACACACACACAACGTCTTTGGGGGCTCGATGGTCATTAGGGGGACCGGGGGCCGTTGGGATTGGGGTAGGGGACCTCACGACACTGTTCAAATTGAACTTGTGTATTATAACGACCACAGAGTTTCACCCT
Organism: Artemia sp. Qi Xiang Cuo; assembly: GCF_049724085.1. Classification (NCBI taxonomy): domain Eukaryota; kingdom Metazoa; phylum Arthropoda; class Branchiopoda; order Anostraca; family Artemiidae; genus Artemia; species Artemia sp. Qi Xiang Cuo. The sequence goes on from NC_142804.1 coordinate 34,351,172, forward strand.
CAAATCCTCTTCTAAAACATTTTCTAAAATCATCTTTTAAAATGTCTCTAACTGTTTCGCCGAAATAATTCTCTAAAATGACTAAAACGGTTTCGCCCATTTCAACTTGTAAAATGGGTTTAGGAGGGACATTAAGAAAGTAACTTGCTCTGAAAAGATATAATAAAGCCTTAAAAAAAAGTATTAAAAAATATGGAGGGGACTCTTTGGGGAACCGGGGAGGGTCTTTGGGGGTCTGGGGGGGCCGGGTGGGAGCCCGGGGAACCTTTGGGGACCGGGGGTTCTTTTGGGGTTGGGGAAGGGGGATCGGAGCCCTTTGGGTCGGGGTAGGGTGATTGGGGCCCTTTGGGATTGGGGTAGAGGACCTCACGACACTGTTCAAATAGAACTTGTGTATTATAACGACCACACTCAAAACCTCTTCTAAAACCTTTTCTAAGATCATCTTTTAAAATGTCTCTAACTGTTTCGCCGAAATAATTCCCTAAAATGTCTAAAACCGTTTCACCCAAATAATCCCTAAACGTAATCTCAGCGTGTTCCTTTTGTTTTTGGCATCCCTGCGCTGTCACATTTGAAATTTCTAGGAAACCCTTTCCTACGTTAATCTCTTCATCTCATTAATGGTCCTAGCTACACTATTAAGGTTTCGTTAGAATATCAATTTACCTCTCCGACTTAAAGCTCAGTGAAGCCGTATTTAAAAATAGAATTTCTATCTCTTTAGACTCCCGCATAATTCCAAGATAACAAGTGATGTCATTTCTAATTCCTGACAGTAAAGATCAATGAAGCCCTATTTAAAAATAGAATATTAATTTTTCTCTCTGACCTAAAGAACGTTTATCCCTCAGACCTAAGATTAAAGAAAGCCATAATGTTTCTTAATTCCCCCTTCGTGAATCAATACATTCCCCTAGCGATTATGTAAATCAATTTCTCAGGTTAGGTTAGCCTAAAGATCAAAGAAGCCATGTTTGTTTCTTAATTCCCTTTCGTGAATCAATAATTCCCCCGCCGATTATGTAAATCAATTTCCCCTTTCCTACGTTAATCTCTCCATCTCATAAATGTTCCTAGCTACACTATTAAGGTTTCGTTAGAATATCAATTTATCTCTCCGACTTAAAGCTCAGTGAAGCCGTATTTAAAAATAGAATTTCTATCTCTTTAGACTCCCGCATAATTCCAAGATAACAAGTGATGTCATTTCTAATTCCTGACAGTAAAGATCAATGAAACCCTATTTAAAAATAGAATATTAATTTTTCTCTCTGACCTAAAGAACGTTTATCCCTCAGACCTATGATTAAAGAAAGCCATAATGTTTCTTAATTCCCCCTTCGTGAATCAATACATTCCCCTAGCGATTATGTAAATCAAGTTCTCAGGTTAGGCTAGCCAAACAACAAAGAAGCCATGTTTGTTTCTTAATTTCCCCTTCGTGAATCAATACATTCCCCGCCGATTATGTAAATCAATTTCTCAGGTTAGGTTAGGATCAATAAAATTCCCAATCGATTACGCAATCAATTTCTTGGAAATCCACTTCCCCCTCGATTACGCAATCAAGTTCTCGGAAATCCACTTCCTCTTCGATTACACAATCAAGTTCTCGGAAATTCACTTCCCCCTCGAGTCCTAGATCAATAACATTGTTCCCGTTAGAATTCAATGCGCATGTGCAACCTTCGTCCCGGAGATATTACACATAGAAACATCAAATAAATCGACCTTGGAAAAAGAGGTCATTGACCGATTACGCAATCTTTCTCCCTAGGGACTCTATGCCCATATTTGGACTCCCGTCACGAGTATAAGATAGTCTTCTACTTACCTTATATATAAGGATATAAGTTACATATATTATAGGTAAGTTATAAGGAATAAGGGATAACTCGATCGTTGCTATGAAATTCAATGTCGCAAAATTAATAACACCTTTAACGCACAGTTTCCCCAAAACTGCTTTAGTTGTAACGAAAAAAAAGTTGGCAAGTTAGGTGGACTATATCCAAGCACTGAAAAAAGGAGCATCTTTTTTTAGGGATCTATTGTAAGTGGTTTGTTACTATGATTCTAAGTTGACAAAATTGGTTTCACAAGCGTTATCTCGATGACCTGGATGAACATTTTAGTCTTTTTGGCAAATTTTCCTTAAAAGGTCGACAACAGGAAAGGTATTGTGAAATAAACGTAAAAAACCTAGTAGTAAAATAATCGGATTTGGATAAATAAATAATGAATATTCTGTTTAATTTTAATAATATATTGTTTAAACACATAAATTAAACGCTTAAATTCTTGACAAGAAATTTGTGGGTATCCATTGACTCCTGAAGCTTTTTCTGTCCAGGATTTTTTACTGTCATATTTTTTACAGTTAAAACCAAACACTTAACGTATGGTCGAGGAATGGAAAAAAAACAACAGCTTGTATGCTTAATTTGAAAAAAATGATCATGATTGACAGCTATTGTCTATATTATTTCACATCCTCCTTTTCAATCTTTCTTACAAAATTAGCCGCAAAACTGAATGAAGAATCAGTATGAAACTTGTCCTGAAACTTTAGAAATTTGTTTCGCAAACTTCGAATGTTAGCTGGTGCTTATGGTGATGATACTTTACCTAGAGCATATGTTTGAGTGTCAAGATTTTTCGAGGGGAGAGATAAACTGAAAGAACGATGAACTTTCTGGGTGCGTAAGGCCCGTGTTTACCGATCAAAACATTCCCGTACCAAGTGAAACGATCTGGAGTGACCAAAGATTGATTGCTGGCGCAGTTACTAAATTAGTTGGTACGGTTAGGGTCTGAACCTGGTTGCTCAGGATGCGGTGGAAACTAAAATCAATATAAGGAATGTTATGAACATGGTCCAGAGATTTATCGCTTTTGTTAGAAGTTCTCCGAAAAGGTTGTCAAGAATCAATAGCGTAAAGCTGAATGAAGGGGTGGCACTCCGACCATTCTGTCCGTTTAGGTGGATCTTAAGAAAGCCCTCTGTCACGAAAATCACTAGCAATTACTCCGAAATAATCCACTGGCTTGAGGACTTCAGCAATCACCCCCAAAAACCTTAAACAAACAGCCGAAGCAGTAGGGAGATGGTAACTATTTCTAAGCTAACAAATGACCTACGTTAGAGGACTAGAAGCTGTGTACGAACAAGATTATTTGACCTCCAAATCACAGAGCTAGAAATAATCGGGTAAAAAGGTGACATCATAGCAGACTTCTGGAAAATGAAATACTTGGATAACAATGTGACATCACCAGATAAGGAAATTTCACATCGTGAACATTCTTATCAGGGAGTTAGAAATATTGACAGGACAAGAAATCGGTTTTACACAATTTCTTCATGAGATATGTTTATAATTTTTTTAGGGGATTTGAAAGTAGAAACGAAAAAGATAAGGCATCTCAGAGAATGCTAACTCTATTAAGAGATACTTTTAATTTTTATTTGGGTGGTTCCCTACTGTGTTCTTTATGTTACACAAGCACCATTCAAGCAGTGTTGTCAATATAAAAAGTTGATACTAATAAAGATGTAGATGCCAAAGAAAAGAATTTTAATAAAAAATTCAGAACAACCCTTAGATATCAATTAGTGAGACGATTATGGATTTGAACATCAAGGATAGCAACCATCAATGACCCTAGCCGCTAGGGACCTCAACCTCAAAGGGTCACCTCTCCCCAACCTCGAAGGCCCCGTTCCTCCATTCCAACTGTTTTTCGAGGACACTTCCCAATTTTCAATATAGAAGCTCCATTAAGAGATAAAAATGTGTAAGAAAAAAGTTAACAAAACGTCATTTCTGACCTCATCTTTCGGGACTTAGATAAGCAAATGCTTTAAACATCTAATTCTGTTATTTTTTACCTAACATTATCAAATATGTCATTTAGAATGATATCTTTTTAAGAGTCCCCCCCTGGTCTAAAATGTTTCCTCATTATGACTTTTTTATTTACTAACCTTAGGTACTTCAGCTATTCATGAAAACATCCAGCAATAAAATAACTATTAAAAAGAAGTTATCGTCACTTTAAAATTATGCACATCGAAACCTTTATTTCCAAACACATTTTTGACCGACTAATTTAAAGGCGGGTAGCTACACATTCAAAATCCTTTACGAAACATTGAATGTTGTTTGTTCCCTAATGACTCTAATAAATTTAGTTCATCTGGGATGTAAGAATCAGAGCAAATGTTTAGGGAATAATCGACAAGAGAGGTAACAACACCTCCTTTAACTTACGAGGGGGGGGGAGTGAAATGTAGTTATCAATTATTTTGTGTGGGTTTTCTGTAATTTGTAAAATCCAATTATTTAACGATACGAATAATTAATACATCCAAAAACGATAATTTTTTTGCATTTTCAATTTCTTAGTTATATGTATGATTTTTGGGAATAAAGCAAAGGTTTGAAGGCTGTACATAACCAACTTTCAAATATTGGAAGCATGGGGCTTTCGTACACGGTACAATTTACCTTAAGGGAATACCTTGCTTATGTAATTTAGATAAACCGTAAAACTTTGGCCTAAAAGCTACCTCGGGATGCCTTTAAGGTTACCCCCACACCCTCCAACGTTTTCTCAAAATGACATGAAATATGCTTGCGGCTGTATTCGTTCACTTTAAGCCTTTTTTTCATACTTTCCTATTATTTTTGTGGATCGAGTTCAGAAGGACATTTGAGGTGAAGTTTGATTTTTTAGATGAGTTTGAAAAATAAATTGTAAAATCCAGTTTATCAATGCTACGAATAATTAATACATCCAGAAACGGTAATTTATTTGCATTTTCAATTTTTTAGGTATATGTACGATTTTTGGGAATAAAGCAAAGATTTGAAGGCTGTACATAACAAGGCCGTATCCAGGGGGGGGGGCGGTTACCCGGTTTGAACCCCCCCCCCCCCCCGAAAATTTTGACCGAGTCGAAAATTAGTAAAATCTTTGTAAAAATTAGTAAAATTAGTCGAAAACCGAGTCAAAATTTAGTAACCCCTCCCCTGAACAAAAATCCTGAATCCGCTCTGTACATAACTACTTTCCAGATATTGCAAGCATGGGGTTTTCTTACATGCTACAATTGACCTTAAGGGAATACCTTGCTTATGTAATTTCGATAATTCGAAAATGGTAATTTACTTGCATTTTCAATTTATTAGGTATAAGTACGATTTTTGGGAATAAAGCAAAGGTTTGAAGGCTGTACATAACTACTTTCCAGATATTGGAAGCATTGGGCTTTCTTACATGCTACAATTGACCTTAAGGGAATACCTTGCTTATGTAATTTTGGTAAACCGTAAAACTTTGGGCCAAAAGCTACCTCGGGATGCCTTTTAGGTTACCCCCACCCTCCAACTTTTTCTCAAAATGACATGAAATATGCTTGCAGCTGTATTCCTTGACTTTAAGTCTTTTTTTATATTTTTTTTTATTATTTTTGTGACTCGAATTCAGAAGGAGATTTGAGGTGAAGTTCTATTTTTAAGATGATTTTGAAAAATAAAATGTAAAATCCAGTTTAACAATGCTACGAATAATGCCTTTTTTCATATTTTTTTTATTATTTTTGTTGCTCGAGTTCAGAACGCCATTTGAGGTGAAGTTTTATTTTCAAGATGATTTTGAAAAATAAACGGTAAAATCCAGTTTATCAATGCTACGAATGAGTAAAACATCCAGAAATGGTAATTTACTTGTATTTTCAATTTATTAGGTATAAGTACGATTTTTGGGAATAAAGCAAAGGTTTGAAGGCTGTACATAACTACTTTCCAGATATTGCAAGCATGGGGTTTTCTTACATGCTACAATTGACCTTAAGGGAATACCTTGCTTATGTAATTTCGATAAACCGTAAAACTTTGGGCCAAAAGCTACCTCGGGATGCCTTTTAGGTTACCCCAAACCCTCCAACTTTTTCTCAAAATTACATGAAATATGCTTGCGGCTCTATTTGTTCATTTTAATTCTTTTTTCATATTTTTTTATTATTTATGTTGCTCGAGTTCAGAACGACATTTGAGGTGAAGTTTTATTTTCAAGATGAGTTTGAAAAATAAACGGTAAAATCCAGTTTATCAATGCTACGAATGAGTAAAACATCCAGAAATGGTAATTTACTTGTATTTTCAATTTATTAGGTATAAGTACGATTTTTGGAAATAAAGCAAAGGTTTGAAGGCTGTACATAACTACTTTCCAGACATTGCAAGCATGGGGTTTTCTTACATGCTACAATTGACCTTAAGGGAATACCTTGCTTATGTAATTTCTATAAACCGTAAAACTTCGGGCAAAAAGCTACCTCAGGATGCCTTTCAGGTTACCCCCACACCGTCCAACTTCTTGTCAAAATTACATGAAATATGCTTGCGGCTCTATTTGTTCATTTTAAGCCTTTTTTCATATTTTTTTTATCATTTATGTTGATCGAGTTCAGAACGCCATTTGAGGTGAAGTTTTATTTTAAATATGAGTTAGAAAAATAAACGGTAAAATCCAGTTTATCAATGCTAAGAATTAGTAAAAAATCCAGAAATGGTAATTTACTTGCATTTTCAATTTATTAGGTATAAGTACGATTTTTGGGAATAAAGCAAAGGTTTGAAGGCTTTACATAACTACTTTCCAGATATTGCAAGCATGGGGTTTTCTTACATGCTACAATTGACCTTAAGGGAATACCTTGCTTATGTAATTTCGATAAACCGTAAAACTTCGGGCAAAAAGCTACCTCGGGATGCCTTTCAGGTTACCCCCACACCCTCCAACTTTTTCTCAAAATTACATGAAATATGCTTGCGGCTCTATTCGTTCATTTTAAGCCTTTTTTCATATTTTTTTTATCATTTATGTTGCTCGAGTTCAGAACGCCATTTGAGGTGAAGTTTTATTTTCAAGATGAGTTTGAAAAATAAACGGTAAAATCCAGTTTATCAATGCTACGAATGAGTAAAACATCCAGAAATGGTAATTTACTTGCATTTTCAATTTGTTAGGTATAAGTACGAGTTTTGGGAATAAAGCAAAGGTTTGAAGGCTGTACATAACTACTTTCCAGATATTGCAAGCATGGGGTTTTCTTAAATGCTACAATTGACCTTAAGGGAATACCTTGCTTATGTAACTTCGATAAACCGTAAAACTTTGGGCCAAAAGCTACCTCGGGATGCCTTTTAGGTTACCCCACACCCTCCAACTTTTTCTCAAAATTACATGAAATATGCTTGCGGCTCTATTTGTTCATTTTAAGCCTTTTTTCATATTTTTTTTATCATTTTTGTTGCTCGAGTTCAGAACGCCATTTGAGGTGAATTTTTATTTTCAAGATGAGTTAGAAAAATAAACGGTAAAATCCAGTTTATCAATGCTACGAATGAGTAAAACATCCAGAAATGGTAATTTACTTGCATTTTCAATTTATTAGGTATAAGTACGATTTTTGGGAATAAAGCAAAGGTTTGAAGGCTGTACATAACTACTTTCACGATATTGCAAGCATGGGGTTTTCTTACATGCTACAATTGACCTTACAGGAATACCTTGCTTATGTAATTTCGATAAACCGTAAAACTTCGGGCAAAAAGCTACCTCAGGATGCCTTTCAGGTTACCCCCACACCCTCCAACTTTTTCTCAAAATTACATGAAATATGCTTGCGGCTCTATTCGTTCATTTTAAGCCTTTTTTCATATTTTTTTTATTATTTATGTTGCTCGAGTTCAGAACGCCATTTGAGGTGAAGTTTTATTTTCAAGATGAGTTATAAAAATAAACGGTAAAATCCAGTTTATCAATGCTACGAATGAGTAAAACATCCAGAAATGGTAATTTACTTGCATTTTCAATTTATTAGGTATAAGTACGATTTTTGGGAATAAAGCAAAGGTTTGAAGGCTGTACATAACTACTTTCCAGATATTGCAAGCATGGGGTTTTCTTAAATGCTACAATTGACCTTAAGGGAATACCTTGCTTATGTAACTTCTATAAACCGTAAAACTTTGGGCCAAAAGCTACCTCGGGATGCCTTTTAGGTTACCCCCACACCCTCCAACTTCTTCTCAAAATTACATGAAATATGCTTGCGGCTCTATTCGTTCATTTTAAGCCTTTTTTCATATTTTTTTTATTATTTTTGTTGCTCGAGTTCAGAACGACATTTGAGGTGAATTTTTATTTTCAAGATGAGTTAGAAAAATAAACGGTAAAATCCAGTTTATCAATGCTACGAATGAGTAAAACATCCAGAAATGGTAATTTACTTGCATTTTCAATTTATTAGGTATAAGTACGATTTTTGGGAATAAAGCAAAGGTTTGAAGGCTGTACATAACTACTTTCCAGATATTGCAAGCATGGGGTTTTCTTATATGCTACAATTGACCTTAAGGGAATACCTTGCTTATGTAATTTTGGTAAACCGTAAAACTTGTGGCAAAAGCTACCTCGGGATGCCTTTTAGGTTACCCCCACCCTCCAACTTTTCCTCAAAATGACATGAAATATGCTTGCGGCTGTACTCGTTAACTTTAAGTCTTTTTTTATATTTTTTTTTATTATTTTTGTGACTCGAATTCAGAAGGAGATTTGAGGTGAAGTTCTATTTTTAAGATGATTTTGAAAAATAAAATGTAAAATCCAGTTTAACAATGCTACGAATAATGCCTTTTTTTCATATTTTTTATTATTTTTGTGACTCGAGTTCAGAAGGACATTTGAGGTGAAGTTTTATTTTTAAGATGAGTTTGAAATTTTTTTTATAAAATCTAGTTTATCAATGCTACGAATAATTAATACATCCAGAAACGGTAATTTATTTGCATTTTCAATCTCTTAGGTTTATGTACGATTTTTGGGAATAAAGCGAAGGTTTGAAGGTTGTACATAACCACTTTGCAGATATTGGAAGAATGGGGCTTTCGTACAAGCTACAATTGACCTTAAGGGAAAACATTGCTTATGTAATTTTGATAAACCGTAAAACTTTAGGCCGAAAGCTACCTCGGGATGCCTTTTAGGTTACCCCCACAACCTCCAACTTTTTCTCAGAATGACAGGAAATATGCATGCGGCTGTATTCGTTCACTTTAAGCCTTTTTTTCATATTTTTTTTATTATATTTGTGACTCGAGTTCAGAAGGACATTTAGGGGGGGGGGAAGTTTTATTTTTAAGATGAGTTTGAAAAAAAAATAAATATAGTTATTAATTGAAATAAAGGCAGATAGTTTGTCACTGTGCCAAAGAAGAAAGTTTATCGGAAGAGGAAGTCAGCGTAGGGATATTAAAAAATGGGGTGTCACCTGGGGGTTGAGTTGGAGTAAGATCCTCCCACACCGACTTATTGTTTACTGTTAAAGCACCAAGGACCGTGAAAATAAAATCTGTAGTTCGGATGGGTTAATGTAATGTTTGAATTGAGTATGCTAATTGGTTATTGAATTGGCTTTTAGCTATCCATGGAAAAGTAACATTGCCTTTTAGGTTACCCCCTCCAACTTTTTATCAAAATGACATGAAATATGCATGCGACTGTATCAATCATACGCTAGGCTTCCTCATAGAGACGATATGGTTTTCCCTGTGGTACTCTATGGTCAATTATTGACATCACACGGCTGTATCATTTGAGAAATAAAGTTACATCAAACAACAGCATAACAGATTATGCCATGAATCAAAGTGTAGAGTTAGAAATATCTTTTTATTCTGAGTGTGCTATTTGTAATGGTCACTATCATGACTTCAGTAATTCGTATGATAGTAACGCAGCAAATTTAGAAGTCATGGGAAATGAAATAGAAGAGGACAATCTACGTGAAATGAGAAGGAGAATCTTTGATGAAATGGTGAGAAAAAGGGTGGGCTGATCAGTTTCTGCAGTGGAAGAGAGTGACAATTATCACAAGAAACAATACAGAGATTGGACATCCTCTCCATTACAATGAAGATTAGGATCAAAGGGAAGCTCTCACAAAAGGAGGTATGATATAGCAGAAAAGAAAGATAGAAGGAAGAGACAATGACAAGATAGATATCTCTACAGAGGGCACTATCATGAGAGAACACGATGAATTATTTTATGATGCAGATTCAGAATGTCTAAAGCTGTTCAATAAAGTTAATAATTATAACAATGTATGAAACATATTTTTCTATTAATATTCTACATGCCATTAATTCATTAAAAATATACTATACATTACTTTGTTATATTTCCATTATTTTAGAGTACGCTACCACCACAAGCGCTTAGAATATCTATTAAAAAGTTGGACATTTAATAATATTAACAAACATGTAATATTTTACAAGCTAAGTTACGTAACAATTTCCATCTTTCATTTGCATGCAATAGACACCGAGAGTTTTATGTCTCCTCCCCACAGTGAATTTTATGACCCTCCCACACAATGAATTCAGATGATCTTAGGACTCCCTCCCCTAGTCATAAGTCTTTCTAACCTTGAACAAAGATATAAAAGTTTGATGAAGTACTTCTCTGCTCAAATATTACATTAATAGCCTCCAGAATGATAGGACTATATGACACAGAATTTATTGGTTTGAAAAATCATTCTGTGGTGTTGTATTTGAATGTGCGTATTTAATATTGTCAATGAAACTCGAAGAAATTGACTGTTATCATTGGATGGTGAACTATAACCTGTTTGATTATGATAAAAGCTTATGGAGTACTACATTACACGGTATAAACAGAATGGGATTCTATGATAGAGTGATTACACCATATAATAAAAGTGGTCAAGAACTGAAAAATGTTCAGGAAGAAGTCAGTGAAATTTGCAGCTTTTTCGGGGTTCAAGCACTTTATACAAAGGGTAATATACCTACTGATAAAGTCTTGATTCGAAACTGTGCTCCTAGGATTCCACTTTTCAATTTAGAAGAATTTAAGTGTCCTAAATTTGAAGGGGCTTATCACCATCCTGAAGAGGAGGTTAGGTTCTTCGCGCAGTGATTACCTAGTGACATACCTGATCGTGATAAGTGCATAAGACATGGTAAACAGTATTTTATATCATAGCATCGTCGTTTGTGGATGTTTAACAGTGAAATTTTAGTATTATTTTTGTGTAAATATGTGTTTTTTCAAAACTTTGTAATAAGCATAAGCAATAAATATCTTAAACCTCAACCGTCTTTATTCTTTGGAATAGTTCATCGCCATGAAAATTATACTTTCAGATTCAGCATGTCAGGGAACACACTTTCAGGTTCAACATGTTAGAGAACCAAAAATGGCCATCCCTAAAAAAGTAAGTTAACCCTAAAAGGTTAAAGAATTTCTCTGAAATTACACTTTGAGATCCAGCATGTCGGAGAAGTCCAACATTACTTTTCAACTCCAAACACCAAATTTAGAGTTATTTGTCCCAACAATTTATATCCCAACACCAAATTTTTGCAATGAAAAAGAAATATGTTACAGATCAATTCTAATTTGTTTCTCTTTCTGTTATGGAGAAATTTAGAACATAAATTTAAAAAAATTTTCATATCTGAGAAAATTCAGAACTGAAGTGGAACTTTTTTCTCTTCTTTGAGAAAATTCAGAATTGAGCTAACTTTTTTTCTCTTCTTTAAGAAAATTCAGAAGAGAACTTGAAAATTTTTGAACTTCTTTGAGAAAAATCTGAATTAAAGTGGAACTCTCTATCTTCATGGCGAATATTCATAATCAAAGTATAACTTTTTTCTATCTTTCACGAGAAATTTAGAACAGAACTTTAAATTTTTTTCACTTCTTTGAGAAAAATCAGAACTGAAGTAGAAACTTTTTATTTTCTCTAGAAAAATTTAGAATTGTTCTGTAGCTTATTTTTTTTCTTTGTGAAAATTCAGAAGAGAACTTGAAATTTTCTTCACTTTATTGAGAAAACTCAGAATGAAAGTGGAACTTTTTATCTTCAGAAGAGAACTGGAACTTTTCTTAACTTCTTTGAGAAAACTCAGAATTAAAAAGGAACTCGTTATCGTCATGGCGAATATTCACAATCATAGTATAACTTTTTTCTTTTTTTCTTTGAGAAAACTCAGAAGAGAACTTGAACTTTTCTTTACTTCTTTGAGAAAACTCTGAATTAAAGTGGAACTCTTTATCTTCATTTTCAGTATTCGCAATCAAAGTGCAGATCTGTAAATTAAGGATCTATAAGTCCATTTTTGCGTACCATTTGTTTAGAATAAACTATATTTTTGGTAGAAATATATATTTTTAGCAGTCCTTAGCCATTAAGAGTTATCCAAACCTCTAATTAAGTATCTATAAACACATTTGTGAGTATTAGAATTGAACTGTAACTCTTCTTTGGTAAAATTCAGAATTGAGTTAACTTTTTCTCTTCTTTAAGTTAATTTAGAAGAAAACTTGAATATTTTTGCACTTCTTTGAGAAAACTCAGAATTAAAGTGGAGCTCCTTATCTTCATGGTGAATATTCACAATCAAGGTATAACTTTTTTCTATCTTCTAAGAAAAAAAATCTGGAACTGAACTTTAAATTTTTCATCTCTTTGAGAAAAATCGGAACTGAAGTGGAACCTTTTTATTTTCTTTGGAAAAAAAATTAGAATTGATCTGTAACATATTTCTCTTTCATTGTAAAAATTTGGTGTTGTGATATATATAAAGTTGAAAAGTAATGTTGGACCTCTCTGACATGCTGGATCTGAAAGTGTAATTTCAGAGAAATTCTTTAGCCTTTTAGGGTTAACTTACCTTTTTCAGGGATGACCATTTAGGGTTCTCTAACATGCTGAACCTGAAAGTATGTTCCCTGACATGCTGAATCTGAAAGTATGATTTTCATGGCGATGAACTATTCTAAAGAATAAAGATAGATAAGGCTTAAGATATTTATTGGTTAAACAGATTAAAAAGATTTTGAAAAACACATATTTACATAAAAATAATACTTAAAGCTCACTGTTAAACATCCACAGACGAGGATACCATGGTATAGAATACTTTTTACCGTGTCTTATGCACTTATCACGATCAGGTATGTCCCTAGGTAGCCACTGCGCAAAAAAACCAACCTCCTCTTCAGGATGGTGATAAGCCCCTTCAAATTTAGGACACTTAAACTCTTCTAAATTGAAAAGTGGAATCCTAGGATCACAGTTGCAAATTAAAACTGTATCTGTAGGTACATTACCCTTTACATAAAGTGCTTCAACCCCGAAGAAGCTGCAAATTTCACTGACTTCTTCCTGAAAATTTTTCAGTTCTTCATCACTTTTATTATATGGTGTATAACTCTATCGTAGAATTCCAGTCTGTTTATACGGCGTAATGTAGTACTCCATAAGCTTTTATCGTAATCAAACAAGTTATAGTTCACCATCCAATGATATCAGTCAATTTCTTCCAGTTCCATTGACAATAATAAAAATGCACATTCAAATGTAACATCACAGGATGATTTTTTCAAACTAATAAATTCTGTGTCATATAGTCCTATCATTCTGGAGGCTATTAATGTAATATTTGAGCAGAGAAGTACTTCATCAAACTTTTTTATCTTTGCCCAAGGTTAGAAAGACTTATGACTAGGGGGAGGAGTCCTAAACTCATCTGAAATCATTGTGTGGGAGAGTCATAAAACCCACAGAATTCATTGTGGGGAGGAGTCATAAGACACTTGGTGTCTATTGCATGCAAATGAAACATGGAAATTGTTACGTAACTCCTAATTTCCAAAACTTAAAACTATGTATGAAACATGAAAATTGTTACGTAACTTAGCTTGTAAAATAATACATGTTTGTTAATATCATATATCTCCAACTTTTTAATAGATATTCTAAGCGTTTTCGGTGGTAGCGTACTCTAAAATAATGGAAATATAACAAAGTAATGTATAGTATATTTTTAATGAAGTAATGACATGTAGAATATTAATATAAAAATATGTTTCATACATCATTATACATTATTAACTTTATTGAACAACTTTACACATTCTGAATCTGCATCACAAAAAAATTCATCGTGTTCTATCATGATAATGCCCTCTGTAGAGATATATATCTTGTCTTTGTCTCTTCTTTATATCTTTCTTTCCTCATTAGTTAAAGGAGGTGTTGTTACATGTCTTGTTGATCATTCCCTAGACATTTGCTCTGATTGTTACATCCCAGATGAACTAAATTTATTAGAGTCATTAGGGAACAAAGAACATTCAACGTTTCGTAAACGATTTTCAATGTGTAACAACCCGCCTTTAACTTAGTCAGTCAAAAATGAGTTTGGAAATAGAGGTTCGGTGTGCATAATTTTAAAGTAACTATAACTTCTTTTTAATAGTGATTTTATTGCTGGATGTTTGCATGAATATTTCGTGTCATTTTTTATAAAAAGTTGGAGGGTGTAGGGGTAACCTAAAAGGCATCCCGAGGTAGCTTTTGGCCCAAAGTTTTACGGTTTATCGAAATTACATAAGCAAGGTATTCCCTTAAGGTCAATTGTAATATTAACAAAAGACACTTGCTTCCGGTATTTCGAAGGTGGTTATGCACAGCCTTCATACATTTGCTTTGCTCACGAAAATCGTATATATACATAAGAAATTGAAGATGCAAATAAATTACCGTTTCTGGATGTATTAATTATTCATAGCATTGATAAAATGGATTTTACAATTTATTTTTCAAACTCATCCTAAAAATAAAACTTCACCTCAAATGTCATTCTGAACTCGAGCCACATAAATAACAAAAAAAATATAAAAAAGGCTTAAAGTGAACGAATAAAGCCGCAAGCATATTTCATGTCATTTTTATAAAAAGTTGGAGGGTGTAACCTAAAAGGAATCCCGAGGTAGCTTTTGGCCCAAAGTTTTACGGTTTATCGAAATTACATAAGCAAGGTATTCCCTTAAGGTCAATTGTAGCATGTACGAAAGCCCCATTCTTCCAATATTTGGAAACTAGTTATGTACAGCCTTCAAACCTTTGCTTTATTCCCAAAAATCGTACATATACCTAAGAAATTGAAAATGCAAATAAATTATCTTTTTTGGAATTATTAACTATTCGTAGCATTGATAAACTGGATTTTAAAAATTACAGAAAACCCACACAAAATAATTGATAACTACATTCTAAATCCAATCACCCCCCCCCAACCCCTCATAAGTTAAAGGAGGTGCTGTTACATCTCTTGTTGATGATTCCCTAAACATTTGCTCTGATTCTTACATCCCAGATGAACTAAATTTATTAGAGTCATTAGGGAACAAAGAACATTCAACGTTTCGTAAAGGATATCATAATGAGGAAAAATTTTAGGCCACGGGGAGACTTTTAGAAAGATATCATTCTAAATGACATATTTGATAATGTTAGGTAAAAAGTAACAGAATTAGATGTTCAAAGCATCTGCTTGTCTAAGTCCCAAAAGATGAATCAGAAATGACTTTCTGTTAACTATTTTCTTACACATTTTAAACTCTTAATGGAGCCTCTATATTGAAAATACGGAGGTGTCCTAAAAAAATTATAATGGAGGGAAGGGGGCCTTGGAGGTTGGGGAGAGGTGACCCTTGGAGGTTAAGGTCCCTAGTGGCTAGGGTCATTGATGGTTGCTATCCTTGATGCTCAAATTCATAATTCTCTAACTAGTTGATTTCTAAGGATTGTTCTGAATTTCCTTATTAAAATTCTTTTTTTTGGCATCTACATCTTTATTAGTATCAACTTTTTATTTTGACAACACTGCTTAAATTGTACTTGTGTAATATACAGAACACAGTCGGGAACCACCCAAATAAAAAATAAAATTGTCTCTTAATAGAATTAGTATTCCCTGAAATGCCTTACCTTTTTCGTTTCTGCTTTCAAATTCCCTAAGAAAATTTATAAACATGTCTCACGGAGAAATTGTGTCTAACCGATATCTTGTCCCGGAAATATTTCTAACTCCCTGATAAGAATGTTCACGATGTGAAATTTCCTTATCTGGTGATGTCACCTTGTTATCCCAGTATTTCATTTTCCAGAAGTCTGCTATGATTTCACCTTGTTATCCCAGTATTTCTAGCTCTGTGATTTGGAGGTCAATTATCTTGTTCGTAGACGGATTCTAGTCCTCTAAAGTAGGTCACTTGTTAACTTAGAAATAGTTACCCTCTCCCTACTCGAAGCTCATAGATTTCTTGAGACCTTTACCAACTCTGATACATTCTTCAAGCTAAAAATTCTTCGCATTATCTTTACTGCAGTAGAAGACTGCAATACTGCACTTCAAAGAGGGAACCTCCACTTCAGAGAGATAGAGGAAATAATTGATTTCCTCCGTAAGGGGTTGAAAGGTATGAGGAATGAACATCGCTTCAAACTGCTATGGGAGGCAGCTGTCTCATGTGCAAACATTCTGGGTCTCAATGAACCAAAGCACCCAAGAAAACGCAAAGTTCCTAGTCGTTTTGATGAAAGCGGTGCTCATTACCATATGTCTAAGCCTGAAGATACTTATCGCCAAGTTTTCTATGAAGCTATCGAATGCATACTGATGGGCTTGACTACAATATTTGAACCAAGGCAAACAATTCAACATCTCTCTAAAGTAGTTCGTCATAAGTGTATCTAACGTTTCGTACGTGCAAAACTTCTATAAAGACGATTTTGAGGACTATGCCCAGTTGAAGCTGCACCGAGACATACTCCTTGATCAAGCTAAAGCGAACAAAAAGAAGATCCAGGAATTTAATGCTGTTGTCTGTTTTCTAAAAGAAAATGATTCCCTTGCCAAATTTGCTCACCAGATGGTGAAGTTAATTAGGACAGTAGAGTAGTAGGTACCATTTCTATAGAAGCTATACGAATTACCATGCTATTCTATAGAAGCACGTTCCTTAGTACCTCGCCATGCTATGTGCTTGAGGCCATAGGAACCATGCTCTATAGAGGTCCTAGGAGCCACTGAAATGTATCAAGTTGAATGAACTTTATCTAGGCCATCCTTTAGGGCACTTTTCACCTTTCAAAGAGATTTGCTTGAGGCCCTAGGAATTACCATGCTATTTGCTTAGAGAAATAGGAATTACCAGGCTATTTGCTTAGACACATAGGAATTACCATGCTATTTGCTTAGACACATAGGAATTACCATGCTATTCTATAGAAGCACGTTCCTTAGTACCTCGCCATGCTATTTGCTTGAGGCCATAGGAACCATGTTCTATAGAGGTCCTAGGAGCCACTGAAATGTATCAAGTTGAATGAACTTTATCTAGGCCATCCCTTAGGGCACTTTTCACCTTTCAAAGAGATTTGCTTGAGGCCCTAGGAATTACCATGCTATTTGCTTAGACACATAGGAATTACCATGCTATTTGCTTTTTCTTAGGAGCCAATCAGAGACATCGCTGGTTGCTCAATATAAGATAACTCGAGTGGTGATTGGTTAAAAATAAAAGAAGTTTTTATTTGTCCTTGAGATTTTGTATAAAATGCTCTTACCTTACGATTTAATTTTCATTATGATTTAACGTATCATAGATAAAAAATTAAATATTATTGACTTTGATTCAATGGATACACCAATTTTCAATGTGAGTAGAGTTATCTGAATTTCTTAATTTATTTCCAAATAAAATCATTTTACCAGTAAATTCAAATTCAGGGGCATAGGCCCCCCGCCCCTCCAACAATACAAATCCTACTATATGATGAGTATACTCGCTAGAAAACACAAAGTACGCTCTTTTTTCTATTATGTAAACAAAATCTCTCCTCCCCTGCACTGTAGTTTTAGTTATTTCCTTCAAAAATGTCAGTTTCCTCATTCATTCTAATTAAAATGCGTTTTCTTTATCTGTTTAAATGGAAGCTTCTGTGTTACAAAGGAAGGGTCAGTTTTGGGACCAAATTTCGCACGCTCATGTTATCATAGATTAACGGCACATGTTTATGGAATAGCAACAAGGGTGTTCCTTGACAAAGAGAGAAATTGTATTCTGGCCTAATTAAACGAAAGATATTCTATTTTCAATTGTATTCCATGATTAAGAGGGTTTTACAATGCGAAAAAATAAACTATTTCATCGCATGGAAAGTAAGGGACGAGGGAGGGGGGGGGAATTCTTTGTGCAGACTAATTTTTTCTTCTGTAAAAAAAGGGAAATCGTTTTTCCATGCTAAATTTTTCTTCTTTTTTAAGGAGGAGGAGATGGATTCATACAATTACTCCCCCCCCGGAAAAGAGAACTAAGGCTAACGGCATTACTCCAATGCACCAAGTGGAGATAGATAGCCCATCGGGAGCCCCCCATATCCAGTCCAG